>NC_056755.1:22525000-22807500 GCF_018687715.1 Carya illinoinensis | reverse complement strand
CAAATTAATGGGAAAGAAAACTTCTAGTAAATCGATTTCACCTAATTCTTCACTATGCTTTACTCATCCAACTAATTTAATTTAATTCTTTTTGTCTATTAGCAAGTCTCTAATTCATCCAAAAGCCTCTTTCGATAGTCAATTGAAAATTATTCTTGTTTATCAATTCGCACAAGAATATGCAAATTAAATAATCAAGAAAGCAATAAGACCAATGATTTAATTACTACATAGGTTCATACAAGTCTTTCGATCTCTATACTTACCTATGCTGAAATATTCAAGATTTACCCTATGATTCCCTCTTTCGATAGTAAATCACAATATTAAACATCATCTAATCAATGGCCAGTTAATTAGAAGCAATAAACTCAGAATAAATCAGATAAACAAAGAGAGAATTGCCTTAAATTAGCATAGACAATCAAGCATAGTTCGGAACTAGGTTTCATCGTTTTCCTAGAATAAATAAAATTTAGCTCATGCTAGAAAGGGAATTCAACATAAATGAATTCACCATAATTGTTCTGAGAATATTGGAAGAAAATAAACGCTGAAAAATACTCCTCGCAGCCGCAACTCGTCTTCAAAAACTCAAGGAAATGTTTCAATGCTTTTCTCCCGTCTGTGCTCGTGTATGATTCCAATGTACGTGCAATATATGGAATTCCCTGACCAAAACAGATGATTTGAATCCTTCTAGCTGTGTTTTTCTGTCCCAAAAATGTTCTCTAGTCAAAAGGTACGGTCAAATGGTGAAAAATCCCTTTTATATGCTCTGACGGCGGAAAACCTTAGATCTGAAAAAATACGGTATTCGCTCGAGCGATGTGTCGAGCGAGCATCCAGCGTTCGACTCTTCCTAAATTCGCTTGAGCCGCTTGTCGAGCGCACATCGAGCGTTCAACTCTGCCTGACTTCGCTCGAGCAGCCAAAAGCCTCCGCTCGAGCGATCTTTGTTTTCCCGCAACCCGCTCGAGCGATCTTGTAAATCTACAATACAAAATTTTGCAAGTCATCAGTGGGGATTTGGGGGCGTCACATGTCTGTCAATTTGGAGAAACCACTAGGCAAGAAAGCTTAAAAAGAAAGGGAAAGAAAAAGGAAATGCAAAGAATCTTCATCTACTGAGTTTGATGAAATGTTAAGCCATATGGAAAGTGAGAGGAAGATAATGATGATTGAGTGATGGGAGGTAGTAAGTCGGGTTTATAGGGATAGGACTGAGATGATAGAACATAAGAAGAAGAAGATGGAGATGGAAATCATGAATTTGAATGTTGATAATATGAATACGGTGCAGCGAGAATACTTCAAGTCATTTCAAATGGAAATTCTAGAGAAACATAGGAATGAATTGAATTAAATGTAGTAGCCGGAGGAGAGAGAAGTGCATTGAAGAGTTGTTGTTTTTAGACACCTGGTAATATATTGTTCATTTTGCTATTTTTGGTAGTTGCTGTTTTTGGTTAATTTACTGAAGAGTCGTTGTTTTTGCACACCTGGAAATCCTAGTAGTTGTTGTTTTTGGTAAGTTCTGAGATTAATATTTCTTAATTCTATGTTTTTGCAGGCAGTACTCATTTCAGGCTATTTTGTAACTCATCATGTGGATATTTTTTGGAACAAATTTTTGGGTTTTTTTGGTTTAGCCTAGAAGATTTTTGGGTTTAGCATAGCAGATATGTGTAACAACTCATGTGGATGTATTTGGTTTTTTTGTAACTGCTGTTATGTGTTGTAATCTAGGGTTTCTCTTTGTATTGTTTGTACATGGTATGTTGTTAGACATGAACACTAGTATGTTGCTAGACATGGTAATTGAAATATTGGAAGTGCAAATTTATGTAGATACTTTTTTGTAATTAAGATGGTGCTGGAAGTGCAGATTTCTTGTAAGTGTTTATGTAGTTGTTCTGTAATTAAGAATGTGTTTTCTTGCAGGTGTTTATGTAAGTGTAGATTTCTTATTGACATGAAATGAGTATGTTGCTAGATATTTGATTAGTAATTAAGAAATTTATAAAGAATTTTAGATGAGTTTAATCTCAAGTTTTGGTTATTAGCATTAAATGACATTTCAAATATGATTTTTTGTGTATTAATTTAATTAGAATATAATAATTATTAATATTAAATTGCTAGAATTACAAAATGTGATAAAAATAAATTAAATAAAAAATTATTAGTTTAATAATATTTTTATTATTATATAAAGAGCAAATGACTAATCCAATGTGGTGATTAAATTTAAATGGAATAGGCAAATGCAAAGAAGTGTGATATTGGCTAAATTTTAAAAATGGATTTGGCTAAGCCAATGAGGATACTCTTAGTGGGCCTAAACCAATTGGACCTCATTTAGAGTTTCAATAGGGTTTGATTTGGGATTTTGGTTTCTATTAAGCCAAACCCCAAACCCAATTTTTCTTGATATAATGAAATCACCAAATTATAAAATGATAAACAAAGGTATAATGTAACATGAAATTGAATAGTTAATAGCATGTGGAAGTGATTTAATTAAGTAATTAAATGTTAAGCTAAAACGGGCCAACATTTAGGGTTTGGGGTAACCTTTTGGGGTTTAGGAAAACCATTTTGGGTTTCCTTTTTCACCAAGGTTTTGCAATTTCAATTAGATCTCAAATATTTTGAGTTTCACTAGAGTTGAAATTCTATTTGGTTTGATACAAAAATGAATGGTTGGATGGAATAGTGCTTCGCTTAGATAGCATGATCACAATGCTTGATTTTTCTTCATTTCCTTCGAATTTTTATTTCATAGTTCCTCTTAATGACGAGTGTTCCATACTATTCACTAAGTGTGGATAAGATCTTACCAAATTTTCAAATAAAATTTCTCTAAACTAATTTAAACAATTCACAATTTGATTTGAAAACGACTAGACTTAGTGCTAACACAGGTGCTACTATTTACTCCGAAAATAGTAAAAATAACTTTGCACTATAAAGTTCTAAATAATCCTACAAACATAATAGTGCAATTCCTTTCACCAATTTGGAATCCTAAGTATCTCGAATAAATCAAAATGCATTTTCGAATGGCTATCATTCGTAAAATCCTAAATATTCATCTGAGACTAGTGGCGCAAACCGTTTCTCAATCCTATACTCCTAAGTACCTCAGATTAATAAAATCGTGTTTCTATTACCAACGTGGGTAAGAAACTAACTAAACTGATAGACTAAAACTTACGCGATTATCTAATTCGTGAGACATTTCTAAGGTTTCACGACGTTCTTAAAGCCTAAAGAAATTCATCCGCCAAATTTTGGTGGGTTGTTACAGTTAGATGTATGTTAAGTGTACTGCATCTCTAAATATCATGAACAGGGGCATGTAATCTTGTATTGCATATCTCGATATTTTAATCCCTTCAAATCCCAAGTGGAAGTAGAGAGCACCACACCCTTTCTACATGAAAATTATACATCTTCTTTATTATGTTTATGGGTTGCCTTTACACTGCGATTTTGATGATGATGAGTTTGAATAGTGTGGGTTGATGGTGATTGCAATTTCAGAGCGTGTGAGTCTTACGGTGTGTCGAGTGATTCTTGTGACACGGTGTCATAGTTTCATATAGGTAGATGGACCCCTATGATGATTCGGGTGGAACACTTTCGTATTAGTCTCACTTGATATACAAGTAGAGAGATTCCATAGGCGTATCATGTGTGGCGCCTTTGAGTCAGTTGACTAGGTAGAGTGATTCCCCATGTCAAATGGTTTGAAACTAGTGAATTAGCTTGCACATTAACCTGGTAAACAGATTCCCTACATTGAATTGTGGATTGATTCTTTGCTTAGAATGGGATATGATGAACTTTATGTGTTTTGATAAGAGGGTGGTTTCCCACTAAAACCATGGATACATGTGTTTTCCGGAGAGTGTGATTCCTCGCCATGCATAAACATGTGTTCACAAATCATTTACATGAAACTGTGCAAGCATCTTCACTTGCATTGTCTCTTGTTAGTAATATTGTAATAGATGTTTAACTTACCTATAGTTTCGTTTACCAGAACCTTATGGCTTGATACAGATGTAGCCTAAAGAAGTTCTCTGAGAAGGAAGGACAGACCCTACCTGAGTGAAAGAGATGGAGGGTTGTCTCCGATGTTATTTATTGTACTTGTGAAAATGTACTATTTACTCAAACAACAAATTTTGTTTGATAAGTCATACTTGGACAAGAGTGTTGAATAATTAGTGCTATATAATGTTATTTGGAAAGTGACAATGACTTGTAGATATTATTATTATTATTATTATTATTAATAGATGAATCTTTCATCGGTTTATAATTCTGGTACGATTAGCACTAGTCTCTGACTAAACTTTCACTTATTTTGCTGTGACTAATATAATTTACCACATATTTGGTCAACAAAATACAATATAAAACCACAAAAACAGAAACTTAAGATAACTCCAAGAAAACATAGAATTAAAAAACTTAACATTAAATATTTCTAAAACTCATAAAGTTATAAAAAAAAAATAATAAAGCGAAAAAAATAGTTAAATATCAACAAATATGGGTCAAACTCAAGTAAAAAATAAAAATAACATATTTTAAAAAAATGAAAGTATAAAAATTATAAAATAAATAAAATATTAAAAATAAAAAAAATATAAACAAATAAACTTTAAAAAATTAAAAATAAATCAACTAAATTAAAAATAAAAACACATAAATAGAAAAAATAAAATTAATCTCTTGATAAAATATATTAAATTTTAAAAATTCATAAAATTTAAAAAAAAATTGGAAAAAGAAAAGACAAAAAGTTGGTGAAAAGGGAGTACCCTCTCCACACTAGCTACCGTAGGAGACCAAATCCGACAACCACACGGTGGGCCATGCCTAGGTAACGGCCACTCTAGATCCAATGGTAGCGTCTTCCTAGGCATTGGCCAGGGGTGGTCAAATTCGATTTCCAATCTAGGTAGCCAGCTGGGAGAGGGCATTCACCTCCTTTTTTTTTTTTTTTTTTTAATGATTTTTTTAATGTAATGCTTTTATAAATTAAATTTCTTTTTCATCATTATATGTATTTTTTTCAATTTAGTTGATTTTTAAAATATTTCTAAGTTTCTTTTGTTTCTATATTTTTTGTATTTTTATTATTATTATTATTTCATCCGAGTTTATAATTCTTTTTTAATTTTTAATGTTATTTTTTATTTTATATGCTTTTATTTTTTTAATTTTTAATTTTAGTTTTATATAATTCTAATTCTTTTTATTTTCTCTTTTTCATAGAGTTTTTCTTTTTCTTATAGTTTTCTCATGTGTTGTCGAAATATTTAACGTTATTTTCTTAAATTTGGTTATCAATTTTTTTACCTTTTTTTTTTTTCGTTTTTTAAAATTTATGTGTTTTGATTTTCTATTTTGTTGACTTAATATAATTTCCTAATTTGTTTTTTTTTTCTCTTTTTCTAATTTTCTATAATTGTATAATATGTGTTTACTGTTTATGATGGCCTAGCATGCTTATTATGATTTTCTAAGTATTTAAATGGAAACAGTACATAATATGGCACGTGCCATTCCTGATTGGTCATAACGTGGTGGTAAACTGCCACTTCAGTATTTTACGTCAAAAGATTAATTGATGGAAAAGTATAATTGCAAGCATAATTGTGCACTAATCTGTGCACCAATATGATGTGATTGGTCAAAAAGTAAATTTTATTAAAAACAGTGTTAATTTAAATTTTAAGTATGAATAAATCAGTATTAGTACACAGATTAATGCACGACTATACTTGTATGTAGCAAAACTCTTAATTGATAGTTTACCATAATTATGACGCCTCGACTCCCTATTGGACATATAACACCGGATTACACATCCCATACATATATGATAATGGTATGCATCCAACATAGCATGTTACTAAACAATGTGCATGAGAATGAATATGTAGCAAAATGGTAAAGATTTCTATACATTTATTGTACCAAAGAATTTTAGAAGTCACTACAACATTGTAACAAACCCCACAAATCACATTACTATGATAGTTTTAACAATATCAAATACACACTATAAGAAAAATAATTTTTTATGTCACTTAAATTCATCTCAAAAAATGTAAAACTGTTGCGATTGTACAACAACTTTATATTTTTTACGACGAATTTAGGTGATACAAAAAATTATTTTTCTTGTAATACATGTCCGAAATCCTTGGAAACAAAAACTTTTGTCTTTCCCATTGGGATAAATGAACAAGATGAAGCTAACTAGAACAACTCCGTCATATGTCGATCGTGGCACCTTTCTCAATCGTTTGCATGTGGCTAATGGCCTTTTCTACGAAGTGATCTGCAAAAATCTATGGTTTCAGCATTTAGACATTTAAAATCTTAAGAGTTGCAAATGAAGATTGTGAACAGTTCAAGCTTGGTTAATATATATTCAATTCAAACTCAATTCATTTAATAAATGAAATATTCATAAATATTAATATTGGTCCAAATATTAAATGAGCAGAACTAGTATAAATTCTTCTCAACTCAATTTAGGCTCATGATAAAGCTCATACAAGTTCGGCTTGGCTCGTTTGAGCTTGGAATATGTGTTATATATGTATGTTTTAATTTTATTACAAGTTAACTGTATTTTATATACTTAATTATATACTATTAATTTGTTTATAAATTACCTTATTTAATATATTTATTATACTCCCAAAGCGCGGATTTGGTACTTTGTATAATTATTTTTAATTGAAGATATTTTATGTAATTAGTTATCTATATCTAGTTATTTTTTATGTTTGTGGTACAATTTATTTTATAAACTTAGTAAATTATGTAATATTTAATGTTATTTATCAATTTTCTAATTGTTATATAGATTGTAGTTCATTGATATAGTTATAAATCAATGAATTAATACATATTTCATTGAAAGAGTTACCGAATTAGCTTTAACTAATTAACTATAATTTATATAAATAATGCATACCATAACGTAGGTTGATAGTTTTCTTTTTAATTAAGGAATCATATCATTAACCTTATACGCAATATAGTTTTCATTATACTAGATAATTGATAACACATATTGTAATTTATTACTATTACTTATTAATTATATATAGTTAGATATTATTATATTTTTATTGTGTAATATTTGTAAAATAACTTATAGATTATAACTATATACTTATATCATATGCTTGTAATACACTTAAATATAATATCTATTAATATATGCTATAATATATTCATAATTTATATTTAATAATAATATATTATACAGCTATAATTTTATTGATTTATTATGCTATCTATATATCTATATATATTAAATGATTTAATTTATTGCATTTTATTTTATGTAGTACTTTTTTAATTTATTACTATAAGTTAATTTATTTTATAAAATTTATATCATAAGAGTTTTTTAGTCAAAATTATTTTGTTGAATAATTTAATGGTTAGAACTTTTTGTAAAAATTTAAAATCTTTTTCTTAATTAAAAGATAAAAATCAGATTTAAAAAAATCGAATTTGATCCACTCAAGCTCCACTCATTCGTTTATCTTTAGTTGAGTTCAAGTCTAGCTCGAACAACATTAATGATTAACAAGCCGAGTTCGAACAAGGATATTCGAATTCAAGCCAAGTTCAAACGGTACATATGCTTATCAAGCTCGAACATCCTTATTCGAATTTGGCTCAACTCGGTTCATTTGTAACTTTGACCACACATTTGTGTAATGTTTGTTAGTTTTACTTATATCAAAAACACCTCATTTGATTATACAGATGAGATGATATGTTTTGAATAGTAATGAACAAAATATTGTTATAATATAATTTTTTAATATTAATTTTGTATTAGAATTTAAAAAAGTTAAATTGTTTATTATATTTTGTATAGAGATTTGAAAAAATTGTAATGATGAGTTGATATGAGATGATATGAAATTTTTAGTTTTGATTAACTGAGCAGAGCTTAAGGATTCACGTAGCCATCCTTCAGCCTAAGTTTCTCTAGCCTCTCAGGAAGAAGGTAAAGCCTTGAAATCCGAGATTGTTACATCTCATATGAGATCGTAAATAGCCCAATGTCAAACCAAGGGAATATTACTTTATTTTTAATCACTTACACTCTAGGGTTGCCGAAGGTGTTTCGATCACAGCCCTGAGGTCGTGATTTGCCCACCAAGACATTATGTTCAAAAAATTATATGATAGTTATGCACATGCTCATAAAGATAATACTTTGAGTAATCAAGGGCAACTCATACATGACATAGAAGAGCATAAAAGTCGAATATTTATCACCATAATAAATAATACAATCTACAAGTTTAGTCAAGAAACAACATACCTTAAAAGACTATGTCGAACAAAGTGTCGCAAGGTTCATTATTCTTAACCTCCACTTATAGTGTCCTAGAACTCTGAGATGAACTCACATTTGGACCAATTTCCATCCAACACTATGTAGACCTCTATGTTTTCCAGTTGGCCAAGACACTCCATCACTGGACTATTTTTTCCTAATCTTGAAACCTCCACCTTGAGCAGCATTCCTTGCGAAAGCTCAAAATGACTTCCCTCCAATAATTGGCTTGAAATCTGTCCAATTGTTTGTCCCCCTTAACAAATGAGTAAGCCTGCAACCCGACCAGCCCAAACCGGGTTTGGGTTCGACCTGACCCGAAAAGGAGCATACAAGACAGCGATGCCAATTGACCCGATCCAAATAAAACATAATCGGGTTGAACCCGTATGACCTGATATTTCCCCCAAAAAATCATTCCGATCTCTCTCTCTCTCTCTGTTACTTGGGTTGAACCCGTATGACCTGATATTTCCCCCAAAAAATCATTCCGATCTCTCTCTCTCTCTGTTACTTGGCCATGCATGTCGCTATGAAATGGTATATGAAATGAAAGGCTGGAAACAGATCTTGAAACGCTCTGATCTATTTTCAGACGAGAAATGCGATGATCCTCCATGTCAGCCAACCACCGGCTTGTTCCCTCTCGGCATCCTCTAGAATTTTTGTCGCCGCCGCCGACCTCTCTCTCTGTTACTTGGCCGTGTAGATCGACGGCAGTTTTGCCACACCACCCAGGTCAGCCGTGCCTCCTCCATGTTAGCCAACCACCGGCTTGTTCCCCTCTCGGCATCCTCTAGAATTTTTGTCGCCGTCACCGACCTCTCTCTCTATGTCTCTATTACTTGGCCGTGCAAATCAACAGCAGTTTCGTCCCACCACCCAGGTCAGCAGTGCCTCCTCCATGTCGGCCAAACTTTTCTGTTCGTGAGTTTTTTAGAAATGTAGAAGTTATTCCTCTGTAACCAATTTTGCATAGCAAACCTCGTCTTCCCCACAATTTCGCGATCTGATTCGACTCAGAGAAAATAGAGTGAGTGTATAATCATGTTTCACTGTAATGGTTTTGAGTCAGTGCCGTCCGAAATTGGTCGGATTAGTTGGTTGTCCAAAACCGATATGCACTCAACCCGATGTTAGCGGGTTCGATCCAATCGGTTTGTGCGGGTAGTGCAGCCTAACGGGTATTTTGCACAGGCCTACAAATGAGTAAGAATAGATACAGTTATAGAATATGCAAGTATCGCACAATCCTTTTGAAATAGAGTTAGGTTTATTATTAAAAAAAAAAAAATTCCTGTAAGTCCCGTATTTATCCATTTTTTTACAAAAAAATTTGCACATCAATTATACATTTCACGATTACAAATATCATCTCTCTAAAGGAACTAACATTCATTTCTTGTACCAAAATAACGTCTCGGATCCCAAATAGGGCGGCAACCCGAGAGCCACAAGGCTTATCCTCCAATCCAAGAATTTCACTAAATCTTGAAACTTAATCCTAATTAAACACCTTTTTAAATCATTAAGGATCTGATAGGGCATCATACCGAAATTACCAAGGTGGGTTTCTTTCATCCAATCAATCATAAAATTTTACCTTATTTTATAAGGTAAACCAAGCTCAATACTACTCAGAACACCATTTTCATCCAACTTAATTATGATCCAACTCAAATTTCATCCATTTAGTTAACAATAAAGAGCTTCAATCTTACCATTTTTATTCAAGAGTCTTGAGTTCACACGAAAACAAGATTTTCAAGACTTCATAAATTAAAAACCGAGCCCCATTCTGGGTTGCTACAAAGACCTCCTTTCAATGCATACACGCCCCCATTCATACATATGGAAGCCGATACCATCAACCAACCAAGATCTACTTTGATTTCACAAGTCTGTATTTATCCTTTGATCAAAACATACCCATACACAAAGACACTTTCATTCACACATTTAATCATTACAACGCACTTGCTCTCAGGATCCGCCTTCAAGCAACACGCTAAGAAACCTAGACTTTTTTTTTTTATAAGTAATACACTAAAATTTGGATTTTCTCCTCAGCCAAAACAAGTTTCATGGTTCTCCCTTCTTAAATAGCAAGATTAAGGAAGCCCCCAATACAAAACCTCATGAGCCTCGCCCTAAAGAAAATATTTGCATCTCAAACCCTCTACCATAAAATCAGAACTGTAGAGTTCAAACTGACATATTTCCCTTTAGGCAAACACCATTCTCACTAATAAACATACTTAAATCCAACAAACAAAAGTTCAGATCAAGTTTAAGAGAAGGTCTCATACCTTAGAAAACATCACCAAGGTTGGGCGCCCACCTACTACTCAAGATGGTGGTGGCTTAAAATGATGATGTCTATGTGTGAATGAAACTTGTCGGTTGTGAATGGGTGTATGTGTCAACCAGCCCCATGTGAGGAAAAATGGAGATGTTGAGAGAGAGAGAGAGAGGGTGTCGAGAGAGATAAGAATAGAGGAATACAGATCAGTTTAGGGTGAGAAATGGGGAGTTTTGTGTGGTTTGCATGAGCTTTTATTTATTGTCTTTAGTTTGAGTTTCATCCAATGGTACATGCGTAGGGTCATAATCAAGTGTGTAAGAGTTAAAAAATTAATAACTAAACAAGGGGGGCTGCAGATGGATGGGGTGTTTGGCCACAAGGACTAGGGGTGGCAATATGTTATACGACCCGTTAACCCAACACGAACACGACACGATAATAGCGGGTTAGGGTTTAGTCTTAATGAGTTCGGATCAAAATGGGTTGACCCGTTAAGACACGATTGCTTAAAGGGTTGATAACAGATCAACCCGTTTTGACCTATTAAAGAAAGTTAAAAGTACAATTATACCCTTATACCTAAAAATAAAATCGTTAAAATTTCAATTTCGATATTTTTATTGTTTAGATTGTAATTGGGGACTTGTAGTTAGTTTTATAATTTTTATAGATATTGTGATTTTAATATTTATATAAAATTATGCTAAATTTAATCAGGTCAAATGAATTAATTTCAGGCATATTCAACACATTTACATAAACAGTTTGAAACAGGTCGCGTATTATGTCGTGTCATACCGTGTTAACCTATTTCATAATATTCACTAATGAGTCAAAATGAGTTGACACGACACTATCCGTTATATTAATAGATCGTGTTAGGGATTGAAATTTTGACACAATAAGCTTAACCGGCCGGGTTAGGATTGACCTATATAGTATAATATATATGTTTTGACACGATACTGACATGACCCGTTAACACAATTTGACACCCCTATGTCAAGGACATAAGGCCATGGATGGTGATTGGCTTCGCTTAGTGTAACATCTCGACCCTAAAAGTGTAATTTTATTATTATCATTATTATTATTATTGTTGTTGTTGTTGTTGTTATTATTATTCTTATGTTTAGCAGATTTGTTTTGAGAGGATATTTTGTTTTGAATAGGATTTAACTTTAAACCCTTTTGATTTTCTGTTTGATTCCTATAAAGAAACTAACACTTCAAAAATAACTCTCATCCTCTCAGTGTTTGTATCCTCGTAGGAATAGGTCCCTAAAGTCTAGACAACTTCAAACTCTAGCCTAGTCTCCTGATCATTCACGTACTCACTTTTTTCCCTCTCTATAAAACCCACCCCGAGATCCTCCAGAGTTAAAACACCAGAAAACCTTATACACATAGCCACTGTAGCAGCCTCTACAAACTAAGAACCCATCTCCTTCAACCAAAAAGCCACCACTTCGCCGAAAACCACCACGGAAGACGTCGCTGGCAAGTCTCCTTTCCACCCACGCATGCGTCGATCCCATAAAACCCTCTGCCATTTCTCTCTCCATTGTTATTAACTAACAGTTGTGTGTGTTGTGGCTTAGCACCGTCGACCACCACAAGAAAAGTCGGAACACCTCTCAGCAGCCACAGAATTTCCCAGCAGTCACTTCCAGCCACCCAGACCCACCGTCGTTACTGGTCCTTTTCTCTCGGTGAGTTGAGTCCCTTTCTTTTCGTATGATGCTGCCCCTTGTTCTACGAATTTCTCCGTTTCCTCTATCTTCAACCCTCCCAAAATGCCCTTTTACTAAGATAGTTTAATTGGGGCTGGGTTAAGCTTTATCTGGACTTGTCTTTAATTGGGTGGGCTCTATTTATTTCAGAAACTACCATAATAGTGTATGTGGATTGATTTTATGTGGGTTTAATGATTATATTGGGCTGGTTGTACTTTTACGGAAACTGATTTTGTAACTTTAAATGGTTGTTTGTTTAATTGGGGCTTGGCTGAGATTTAAGTCAGATCAAGTTTTACGACTTATTTTTTTAAAAAGCATTTAAGGGATTTAAAGTAAGTCTTAAACTATATTCTATTGAATAATATGGAACCTATTATTTTAGTCAATATTCTCATTGGCAGATCGTATTGTGTAAATTTATTATGTTATATTTTTAAATATAAAACTAAGGAACATTTTATGAGTTTTAAATAATATTATATATATTAATTTAGTATGGCTGAATAATTGTTGAATTAATTTATGGCATGATTCTTAGTACTTAGAATGCTATGATATATTTTCCTAGAAATATTAGTTACGAGTAGCATCTCGTATAGGTAATGCGCTACAAGTTGAAAATCAGGAAATGACGCTAAAGGGTAAATAGTATGATCATATAAATATATGTGTACTGTAAATATTATTGTTATATGAAAATACGATGTGCTTATGATGGTTATCTACACTATGGCAAGGGCCAAGTCAAGGTTAGATTCCTTTCACGATCTTTGATGGATTATAACATGATACTTGTATGTATGGTTTTGTTGCTTGCTGAACTGAATATTATTAAAAAGTCACGTATGCCATGTAATGTTCACATATAAGTCAAGTCACGTATATCATATAATGTTCACGTAGTATTCAAGTCACGTATGCCATGAAATGTTCATGTAGTAATTTAAGTCAAGTATGCCATGTAATAAAATAATCAGATCATGTATGCCATGAAATGTCAAAATGTTTAAATCATGTTAGGCCATGTCATGCTATGCTATACCATGTACAAGAAAATGCCATACACAAGAATATATCATGTTATGCCATGCCATGTACAAAAATATGTCATGTACAAAGAATATGTCATGCTAGAAAAGTCTATGAAGTCCAAGAAAGTTCTCATGCATTAAGAAAGATAAATATTTTAAAGTGACACGGACCCAAGCGTGATCACCACAAGTTATGTGAAGACGAAGCTACAGACTCAAGCGTGATTACCACAAATTAGGTGAAACACAGACTCAAACATGTTTCACTCCATGCTATAAAAGTTTAATAAAACACAGACTCAAGCGTGTTTTACTCCATGTTACGCAAGTTAAGTGAAACACGGACTCAAGCGTGTTTCACTCCATGTTATGCAAGTTAAGTAAAACACGGACTCAAGCGTGTTTCACTCCATGTTACATAAGTTAGGTGAAACATGGACTCAAGCGTATTTCACTTCATTTTATGCAAATTAAGTAAAACATGGACTCCAGCGTATTTTACTCCATGTTACGCAAGTTAAGTGAAACACAGACTCGAGCTTGTTTTACTCCATGTTATGCAAGTTAAGTAAAACACGGACTCAAGCGTGTTTCACCTCATGTTACACTAGTTAGATGAAACACGAACTCAAGCGCGTTTCACTCCATGTTATGATCAGTTATGCAAGTTAAGTGAACACGAACTCAAGCGTGTTCCACTCCATGTTATGACAAGTTATGGGGTGCCATGGACTCAAGCGTGGTTCACTATGTAATAAGTAAAATACAAGATATACAAGTTATTCATACATTTACGTTACATGGTTGCCATGATTATGTATGTTTCTGTTCATGTTAATGATGTTTAGACTTGCTATGAGATTCCGTGAATGATATATGTAAGTTATCAAGAGTCTTTCAAAAATTAAGTCTATGATAAGTTTTGTAATATTTTACGATATGATGTGCTATCTACTGAGTCTTCTGACTCATTTTTGTTTGTTTCTATTTTCTTCTATGTTTAATTAACACAGATGGAAGTATTTGATGTTGCTAAGCTGGATGGCTAGGAGTAAATCTAGTTCAAGGACTTAGAATCAAATAAGTGCACTTTTTCACAAGGATCAGTTCTCTCATGTTTTATTTAAGACCAGTTTATGTTTTGTTTATTTTCAGTTTCAAGTTCCAAGGACTATTTATGTTCTTTTCAATTCAATATTTTTTAATAAATGAGATATTTCAGGATATGAATCTCTTTACTAGGTACTATGCTATGATTGTTGGTAATATCTCTATCCTACGGGAAGGGGGTGTTACACTTAGTCAAAGAGTCATTACTATAAGACAGAGTGTCTCTTGACTTGGGGGCTTGTCATTTGGCTAATTGAGGCCTGAAAAGTGGCCAGATCTGGCTGACATGGGCATGATCTGCACAATGCAAATGGTGGAGCCGCATGATATGGCAAGATCTTGATGATGTGGCAAATTAGGATAGGTGTAAGTATGTGTCATCGGTCATTGACCTAAGATGATGTATACAAGGTGGTCAATGGTGTGGATCCAACTCAAAAATATTTTAGAGGTTTCTTGTCACTGCCAAGTGGCATTCTTGAAGTTCAAACGTGGGTGACACGTGATACCACATTTTTTGACCAGGGATCCTAAAGTATGTAACTAATCCATCTTTCTTTTTATCTAAAAAGATTTCTAAAGAAAGATATGAATTTTCTAAGTCTGTTCCCTCTTTGCTTCTCTACGTGATTGGTCTAAAATCAGGTTCTCACAATAACCACTGCTACTAGTTCTAAGCATTTTAAACTAGAACTACCAATTTTCAACAAGTGCAAAACCCCAAGAACCTTAACTGAATGGTAATCTTCCCTAAATTTCATACAAAACCATGTAATCTCGATGGCATTCATGGAGAGCACAAGACAATCCAGCAGGATGCTACATGAGGATGAACAGAAATTTCTTTTATAGATCTAACTGGCCCCTCTATCCTTAATGTATTCAGTCAAAAGAAGAAAAGAAAAAAAAGGAAAAAAAAATGGGGAACACATTTGGATGGCAGAAGCCATCTGAGTAAGTATATAGGCAGGGAACACGCAGTAGTAATTTTGGATCAGGTAAGTTGAAGCAAACGAGTAAACATTCAAGAGTTATCTTACATAGAGACAGTAGTTCTGAGGCAACCATTCTTTGGCTATGATTTACCGAACTGCACATCACGATGCAGCATCGGCTAAACATAAAGACCAACAAGTTTCCTTATTTTTATTCCAAGGCTTCCTTTTACTTCTTTCCACGCAATTTAGCTCCAAGAGTCCTCTCCAGCTTGGTAATGATCTGTTGATTAGGTATAGCCTTGCCAGATTCATACTCCTGTATGACTTGAGGCTTCTCATTAATCATCTACAAAAATGTGATGGTTGTCACTATACAGGTCAAAATATGGAAGTGAGTGTGTGTATATATATATAGGAAGGGATTTATACTATTCTTAAATATTTTGTTGGAACTCCCTCTAACATTACTAATCGTATTAGCAATTATTTAAATAATTTGAGATGCCGTCAAATGTCTAATTATAGATGGTATCAAGATGTTTTTATTTCTAGAGTTATACTTAGGGATGATAGTCATAAGTCTTACTAGAAAGAAAAATTTATTGATGGATTACCTCATTTATTGTGAGAGAGAGAGAGAGAGAGAGAGAGAGAGAGAGAGAGAGAGAGAGAGAGTTACTTGAGCAAGCTGAGACTGTGTAAGCTTCTTTTCCATTCGAGCTTGCATAATAGCTTTCTTTAGCTCAGTTGGTACACGTTCATCTGCACTCATTGACAGATATAAGCATAAAAATCCTAAAATGATATACATGATTAGCCACATAATTAAAAACATTGAAACTGGGAACCAAATTTTCTGAGATCATGTTCTAAACATATTGCTCCCAAATTCTCTCTTAGTTTCTTCACCATCATGCTTTGTTTCACTCCAACCAAAATTTGAGTTTGTTTATGTAAAGCTGAGTTTCCAATATCTACCAGACCTCGTGCCAAGCCAACTTTTGGGTCGTCAATGATTCGAAGTGCGAAACATCAGTTTTTAATTCTAAGCCAATCACCATTTTTTCTGAAAAATAATTCATGTAGGAAATATTATCCAGGAGAAAGAAACAAACAAGTCTTTGAAAAACTCTTCTCCTGTGATGTGGAGGAACCTTAGCTTTAATGCTTAGAAAAATTATGTGCAATACTTACAATAATCTTCAGTCCATTAAACAATTTAAATCACAAGGATAGAAGAAAGATGAGGGAAAAAATGGATACACAAAGTGCCGGGGAGGAAAGGCAATATGTGAAAGTTTTTGAAGTGAATTCTAATGGCAAGAACAAGATGCTGACCAGAACCAAGACCAATTGCGTCTTAGGTAATTCGAGGTTTCCCGCATTAAAAAAAAAAAGAACAGTACCATTTTTAAAAATAAAAAATGTGCCCTGTATGTACACAAGGAAATATGTAATTAAATAAGTCCAAAACACATTAGGATATAATTACCTACTTTAACTGGATGCACTCATTAACCATACATGCATGTCATAAATAGGAAATTTCAGCAGATTAGGAAAATTTTTAAAAAGCAAAACTCACACCACAGATTTCCCCGGAAATGATTCTCATAAATTCACAACTTGAAGGATATAATATTTTAAAGAAGGAAACTAAAATTTAATGCCGATAGTATCAGCAAATTAGAATCCAATGTCCACAGTGAAGGTCATTCAAGGCAGATTCATTTTGTAACCGCATAAATTATAGAGTGTGAAGAGACTCATAAGGATGACAGTAAATAGGTAAAAAAATTATACTTACGAGCAAGGTTTTCAGTTTCGTCATCCAGCTTCCTCGTGTTTAGAGAAGTGCTGCTAGAGGCAGCTTTATTTGTCCCAGCAGTGGCTGCAAAATATATTGAAGTAGCTATTAGAATGGAACGTCTAAAAATCCATCAACAATGCGATCAAAACACAAGACAGAGAGAACTAGGGCACCAATTCCCCCATCTGCCATCATGTAACAAACGACACTAATTGAGTGCCTATTCTAGATAGAATAAAGGAAGACACAGTAACTTCAACAACTACAAGCAATAATACAATTGTATGCATCAACTAACATTCTAATAAACCTACTGATACGAGACACAACATGTCATACCACACAACTAGTATTATGATAAGACCATGAAACGTTCAACACTTATGTGGAATTATTGTAATTCAAAGGAAAATCAACATTATCAAGACGCAAGCAAGCTAGCACAAACACACAGATGCCACTATGCCAGTCTCATTCAAAACAAATAACTCACCACAGAGGTGAAAGGACCCCAGTTATACCAATGAATCCCACAACACCCAAATTATATTTTGTTTAAAAAACACACCATTTAATCATCTTAACGCTATAACTATTAAATGAGTAATTTTACTATGTTCCCTAATTTATAACACCCACATTGCTCCATTCATGTGGAACTACAATGTGGCGCCACATGGCTTATTAAAAAAAATGAAGAACATAAAGACAAAAAGGTTGAGAAAATCTATAGTTTTTTTTTTTTTTTTTTCGCGCATAAGAACTACAAATTAGGGAAATAGTAGCATTACTCTTACTAAATAAACCAAATATCAAATTAAAAAAAAAAATATTGAGAACTTAGACAAACAAGCACCATTAACCAAAACTTGCCAGAAGTTGCAATTGAAATCTATCAAACCCTAACTATCGCAGGAAAGAAAAGGTTTCTCTTTAGAGGAAAAAAAAGAAAAGTAAATTTAACGGATAAATGAATTTTTCTCCTACATATAGATTTGGGAGGCGAGGAGATTGATAATGAAGGGAAATACGGACATTTTTTCACGGTTTCGATCTCGGCGCCGGCGCGGCGAGCGGCGTTTACGGCTTTCTCGTCCTTCTTGGCGGCAGCGTTGGGAGCCTTCTTGCGGATCACTACCGGCTCCCAGTCCTGCGAGATCGGTCCGATTCCTGCCATTTCTTTTGTGTATCTGCCTCTTTCTGTGTGCACTACTGCTTCCCCGCTTGCTCGAGCTGTTAATTTTAGGAGATATGCCATACAACTATCCCTTTTAACTCAACCTGCGCAATTCAGCCTACGTGGCTTTTTTTTTTTTTAATTTTTAAATATATTGAAAACGTGCGTATTTGGTAAAGAGGAAGACTACGCATCCACAACTATACAGCTGCACACTCTGCACACCGTACGTGGCGTCATTTTTAAATTTTTTTTTTTTTTTCAAACGTGCGTTTTAGAAATGTAAAAACGTGATATTTCGGTTGGCTAAAACGAAACAGAAAATTTCGAATTCCTCCCACGAAACCCCTCCTCCCTCAGCCCAGCTTCACCTTCCTCCGCCCAGCGCCACCGGCAACGCCGTCTCTCTCCCCAGCGACACCGAGCGACGCTACTTCATACACAAAAGAGGCACCACTGCGTGGAAATCATTTAAAGGAGCAAACAGTTGGAGTGCGAAGACCCCCGTCCCTCGCCGCCGTCGTTGATCATACGGAGGTAAAACATTTTCAGACCAGTGAACTTCCATATGGTTACGTTCATTTTGTGTACTGGGAGAGGTGAGTTTTGGGTTTTTTCAGATGGATATTTTGGATTAGGGCATGGAAAAAAAAATCATTTTTGCATGGTGTTTGACCTCTGGTTTCGACCTCTGTTTTCAAGCATCTCATTCATACATTGTTTGATTGAAGATGATTATTTGTATTTCGAATCAATTTTTTGCATGTTTTTCACACATTCTTAATCGTGTGTTGTGCCTTTTACAAGGTTAGTACTGCTAGCTGGGTCTTCTGATAGTGCAGAGTTTTTGCATTGTAAGGGAAATGCATGCATCATTCGTTAAAATAATGGGTAAGCTGTTCTTACTTTATCTTCAAAAATTTTATTGGAGTTTAAGCGAAGTGGTGGGCTAAGCTTGAACCTTATCCATGTTGGGCATAAGTAATAGTTATAGCCTTTATTTTCATCTTCATGCTGCATGATGTTCAGTTTCCTCTACTTACAGAGCATGTAAATGCCGAAAAGAATGGACACTAAATATCACCATTTTGATGGACTAGATGAACGTGGTATACTTGTGGAATTGATTATCCTTTCAACTAAAAAAAAAAAAAATTTAATGTGCCTAGACCAAATTAGTGTGTTTGTAGTCTATGAAATGCTGCGGGTTCCTTAGACTGTGAAGTTTTAACTGTTTTATAGCGGGCACGATATAAACTTGAATGTGATAAAATTAGTGTCTGGTCTAGTTTGAATTTTAGAGAAAGCTAATGAAGACTCCCAATACATGTTATATTTCCACCACTCTTTGCTTTAAGCTCTTCCGTAGGGAAAGGATTACTTACACTTCTTTTGATCAGCATTATATCCAGATTCTTGAGTTCATGTTGGAGCATGAAACTGATGCATCTGATATTTTTGTTCATGATTTTTCGTTCAAGTCTCATAATTGACCCATTCTAGTCTATATATAATAAATTAGGGAATGCGAATATCACTTATTGCTAACAAAAACGTTTTGTTTACACAGAGCTGATTCCCACTCTTAGTTTCATTTGTAGTCTCTAATAGATTCTACATAATTCTAGCAATTCTACAAATGCTGTTTAGGCATCTATATGGTTATGAATACGACTGTCTACATGGATCTTGGTAATTTATTACTTATTGCATTGAGTCATTCTACTAAAACAAAGACCAACAAAACTGCCACTAGTACAATAGAGCTTTCGGTTCTTTAGAACTCTTATAAATCCTTTTCTTGATAGGTAAGTTCTATTTGGACATTCTGATGCAAAGTGCAATCGTTCCCTAAATACTTTCAATTAATTTATAAATTGAGTGATGAAGCCATTTTCTACACTACTTGAAAGAGCCTTATTTCCTGATTTTCTTTGGAAGAAGAATGGAATATATGTGCTTTCAATTTTTGGTTTATTGGGTGAGTAACTTTGTCATTCCAGGCCACTTGCTTTTTGAAATCTTTTTTCAAAATTTTTTGCCATCTCCCAATTGCTGTTTTTCTTGTTGTCTTCAAGTCCACTGAAAGGGCTTTATCCTCTTTAACTTGCCCTTTCTGTGTGCATGTTGTGAGGTACAAGCTCAATCTTTGATTTCTTCTATTGAACTAAAAAACCTGATTTAGAAATTGTGAAATTATTTCTTTCTTTTTGATAGGTCAGATGGATAACCTTAGAAAATGTGAATAACATCCAAATAAACAGTGTTGGATATTTGCAGGAATTTATAGGTTACTTTAATAACTATCTTATAAAAAAATCAGAAGTGACAATAATTTGAAACAGTTTATTAAGTGTCAGATTCTATTGTCAGACTTTAATGGGAATAAAATTTCTTTTCTGCTTCGCCTTTAAAGCCTCGGAAGACTGACTTAAATTTAGTGTGATGGGGGAAGAGGAAGATGGAATGGCACGCAGACCTTCGACCTCGACTTCACAAGCCTTTTACATGCATCAGAATGTATTTGGAAATCCAAATGTCGACCATGTGAGTAGCCAGGTTGATGTTTTATTTTCTATTAAAGTGTGTTTGACGTGCGCATTCATCTAAGTAATTGCATAATGGCAGCATCCTCACGATATGAACTACCCTCCGCCGAGTAGTTTGGAGGATTTCATTAGAGTTGAAGATTCATTCGGGGTATATTTGAGTTTGTTACCCTAAATTCAAAAATTTACATGTTAATTCATGTGTTTATAGTGATTCAAAATTTTGTATGTTGTGCTGCTATTGAATTGCAGATGCCACCTTATACTCAATACCAATCGTCGAGTAATTGGGAAGACTTGAGGCAAGAAACGCCTCCTGCGTCGATGACACCAAAGAGTGTAGAATCTGAAAATGAAGCAAATGTTGGAAGTTGTCATGATGCTGATGGTATTACACTATTCGATGCTATGTATTTATTTCTCTGAGTATTTCATTGATGCTAATTCATCATTATGTTTCCATTGATAGAAATGTTCTTCGACATAAATGAAGATTTAAAGGGTACCACTGTTGTCCCGGATGATGAGGTACAAGTTGAACCACCAAGATCCGATATGGAGTTTGGTAGTGAAAAAGAGCTTATTGCCTACTATAAGCAGTATGCCAAGCAAGAGGGATTTGGGGTAAGGACACAGAGGACTAAAAGAGATGATGAGGGGAGGCCTGTGTATGTGACCATTGGTTGTGCCCGTGGCGGAAAGTACTATCCTAAGGCAAACACTAATATGTCGAAACCACGGGCAACAACTAAAACGGGTTGTAAAGCGAAGGTAAATGCAACGTTGAATAACAATGAGAAATGGGTTTTCACCACTGTTGAAAATTCTCACAACCATATTACTGTGAGCCCCAAGAAAAGTAGACTATTGCGATCGCACAAGCATCTAGATGAATACAGTCAAAGAATCCTCGAGCTGAACGATAGAGCCAGTATACGAATGAATAAGAATTTTTATTCGCTTGTTGTTGACGCTGGGGGTTATGATAATTTGGCTTTTCAAGAAAAAGATTGTAGGAATTTCATGGACAAAGCTAGATATTTAAGGTTGGGTAAAGGAGGTAGCGAGGCACTTAATGAGTATTTCAAAAGAATGAGAGATCAGAATGATAGTTTCGTTTCCTACATGGACGTGGATGATGATGGAAGACTACGGAATGTGTTTTGGGCTGATGCACGGAGTAGAGCCGCCTATGAGTATTTTGGAGACGTTGTATCCTTCGATACAACGTATCTAACAAATAGGTATGGTATGCCGTTTGCTCCATTCGTTGGTGTTAACCATCATGGCCAGTCCATACTATTTGGGGCGGGATTGCTATCAAGCGAGGACACACATAGTTTTGTTTGGTTATTCCGAATGTGGTTGGATTGCATGAAGGGTAGGGCGCCGAAAGCTATCATAACCGACCAAGATCAAGCGATGAAGAATGCGATTGCTACTGTATTCCCTGAAACTCGTCATAGATATTGTTTATGACATATAATGCGCAAACTTCCAGAGAAGTTAGGATCGCACGCCAAATTCAACCTGGGGTTGAAGAATGACATTCAGTCTTCATTATATGATTCACAGACCACCACAGAATTTGAGGAGAGCTGGGGTCAACTACTTGTAAAATATGATCTGCAAGGCAACCATTGGCTTCAGTCCTTATATGAGGAAAGGTCCTTTTGGGTTCCAGTTTTCCTCAAGAGTGTATTTTGGGCTGGTATGAGCACAAAGCAAAGGTCCGAAAGTATGAACGCATTTTTTGACGGGTATGTCCATGCTGGGACGACATTGAAGGAATTTGTCGACCAATTCGATAATGCTCTTAGAAAGAAAGTGGAGGTCGAGACAACGGCTGATTTCAATTGTAGCAACCAAACTATCCCCTGCGTCTCCCCTTTCAACATTGAGAAGTAGTTTCAAAAAGTCTACACGAATGCCAAGTTTAAAGAGGTCCAAAGAGAGTTGATGGGCCTAATGTGTTGTAATTGTTGGTTGGTAAGCACACAAGGGTGCATTTTAACATTTGATGTGTTGGATGAAATTTCGTTTGATGAGCAAAGCAAAAGAGTTCATTACTCAGTTTACTATAACGAAGATGAGTGTGAGGTAAAATGCACTTGTGGATTGTTTGAGATGAGGGGGATTATATGTAGGCATGCACTTAGAGTTTGTCAGTTGAGAAATATTAATCTTCTGCCAGGAGTATATTTCCTAGATCGATGGAGAAAGGACTTAAAGAGGCATTACACATTAATCAGAAGTAGTTATGATGACCTCCGGGGTAGATCAGACACGCGTAATTACGAGCTTATGATCCAAAGATGTTCGAAATTAGCAGCAAAAATATCCTCAAACAATGACAAAGTCCATGCATTTCTGCACTATGTTGACGAGTTTGATAAAACATGTGAAGGTTCAACGTGTGACTCGACATTCCAATCAACTCAGGCCAACCCAACGGTGGTATTGGATAAGGGTAAAAAGATTTTAAGCCCGAACGTTGTTCGAGGGAAAGGGAGACCTCCAAATAAGAGAAAGGTTCCACCCGTGGAGAAGATGGCAACAAAGAGGAAAAAACAGGTATGCAAGTCCAAACTGAGTTGCCTACTTGATATTTAGTAGTTCTAATGCTAATATATGAACATTTTCCCTTGTAATTAGACTTGCAGGAAACTCCAAATAGATGAAAGTCAGCCCCAAGAGAGCCCGGGATGTCAACCTTAACCAACTTCATTTATTGACTTGGGTGGTAGTAACGAGTGTCTAATTAAATTTTCTTCATTTATATCTTTATTATATTTAACAAATTTTATATAATACTTGATGGGTTGGTCAATCTCCTGCAGGTTGTTCATAATGATTTTGTGAGAGTCTCCTATTTTTGTGAAATGGGTGTTGGTGTAGATGAGGGAGGAGGTTTTGTCAAAATAATTGGCCTTTGGACAAGTGAGAGTGCCATTAAGCAAAACAATGTGTTTTGGTATCTGCATAAGGTAAATGTATTGTTGGGTTTCTATCAACAATATTTGCATGTGTAAAAATGGCATATAACAGCTACCTTTTATTTTTAGGAACTGCTGAAAGATCACAAGATGGTTTTATTGATGTTGCTGGGAGTTGTCACAACCCTGACTCAGTCCAAAACTAGCACATATGGCACTTGAGAATTTAAGACAAGAAAATATGAGGTATGCCAAAGGTTAGAACATGATTTGTCAAAATATTGGAGTTACTGCAATAGAAGCCCGTCTACTTGTTTTAAATCTATATTTGGGCACTACAAGATTGATTTCCATTTGTATAGTAGTAGAGGCACTTAAGGAGTGGTGTCATTTTCCTAATCTAAACAAATAGGTGTGGTAGTCGGGCTTTTCTGCTGATGCTCCACAGCAACCAAGTTTCAAGGAAAACAACTTATGATACTTATGTTCATCTGTTAAATGTCAACCTTATTTAACAGCTGATGAGGTTTATTTATGGTTTCAGGATGGTGTTGGTTAAACAGTGAGAAAGGTTAAGGAAAGAAGGAATAACACAAAGGAGGTTAACTGGTGACAAGCAGAATACTGCCATGCTGATTGCACAATACTGCAATTTTGTACCCCCAGGTAGTTCTTGTATTATATGAAAATTTTAATTATCCCTTATTGTTAGCAATGTAAGAAATGGCTTGACCTGGAATTTTGAGATATATGCCTTCGAATGGGAGAAGCTTAGATGGAGAAAGTATGTATGGTGTATGCATTTTAGCATTTCATGGCTTGACCTGCTGACTTTAATTCTTTGGATGTCAAATTCTTGGGTCCATCCATCTACCTATTTGACAAATGCCCAGATTGTATGTTAGTTTTGATGCTAGGGATTCTATTGAACTGCTGCATTTAATTGATGTTAGTTTAATGGCTTCACCTGCTGTCAGATTGTATGTTAGCTTTTGGAGCAATTTGTGTAGCCATTAGGTTGAAATAAATCCAGCTGTGCTACTTAATCTTATTTTTTAAATTTACATATAATTTATATGTCTAGGAGGTATAGCATCTATGGTGTATCAGTCACTAAATAGGGAAAGCCTACTTGTCTCTATATTCTAGCAGTATTGTTAAGAAGTTATAACACAAATAAAGTACCCTTTTTATTTCAGGAACAATAAAAAGGGTGGTATTCTATTTCTATTGAAAGCTGAATTAGCCTGAATATAAATATAATGCAATACTTGTGCACTTAATGATTTTTAGAGATTTAGCTTCTACGTAATTACGGCTGCGATGTTGCCAACATTTTTTATGCTACATTTAACCAAGAATACCACTAATTTATTCCTATTTTTGTAGCTGGTGAATATATGAGAAGTTGGATTGCAGAGGAACGTGGGCTTGCTTCATGGTTGAAGATTTAAAAAATAGTTTTAAATATTTTGAATGCTTCATATAATATTAATGTCCATCAAGTGCGATTTGCCTGGCTCAGTCCATTTGTATATCTTTCATTTTAAGACACGATGAGGGGAATTTATTGTACAGTCCAATGGATATGTATGCAAAGCTTTCTTGTATGGCACTTGAAAATGGAGCCACACATATTACCTATTTGTACGGGGTAATATGTTGAATGACTTATAGATTTAAAGGTGAATCTGCATGTACATTTTCTTCATTCTATTTAATGATATCTTTTTGTGAAAGTGGGACCAGATCTCACCTAATGATGAGGTAAATATTGAAGTGCCATCAGGATGTTAGAACTACCAAAATAATGGGTAAGTTTTGCCATTGAACGTCGAAACACGTAGCTAAGCAATAATCATTCAAAAATCCACCTTGCCCTTCAACTCAGACTAGGATCAGTTATAGCCAACACCAATACGTGAATTGCATAAGAACTGAATGTTATAAAATATCTTGCATCTTTTGAGCAATGTCACTAAATAACACCTGGACCAAGTCTACAAGGACAAGATAATTGGACTAAAGTTCTTTACACAGTTAATGTCTTAACACCATACAATTTAAATACATGGTCTTGGTCCACCAACCATGTGCACTTCAAAAGGAGCATGCAAAACACACATTCTATCATAAACAGTACTTTACATATAATTTATGCAAACCAAATAAACACTATTACAAATGTCAGAATCCAATACAAAATCAGAAGTTTTCGCTTTTGCTTTTTCAGATTATTTGCCATCTCTCTCACTTTATCTTCCCGTTTCCGAACAGCATACTCGCGCTGCAATACATCATTCGACAAAATACTTGTCGCCTTATTCTCACGGGCACGAAAATTTTCCTCTAGCAAATGAAGTATATCGGCCCATACAAAAAATTCACACCTTGCATCTCCCTACACAGTATTAATTCCCAATTAGTACTATCTTAATACACCTCAAGCAGCAAACCATTGGAAGTACACAACAAAACAAACCATAACATCAAATTGCTTTTACCGTTTTATAGTTTGGGCAAGCGAAAAATCTCCTTCCGGGATTTTTTGACGTGTGAGATGTCTTTAGTGGTGTTTACAAACCACACCAACAAGTTGGAGATTCCATGCGAAAATCATTAACAACAGATGATGATTGAGATGCTGACATGGCTGATTCTGAAAAAGCAAATAAAATTTGTGCGTGCGTGTGAGAAGTAAATAAACGGGTTCTATAACAATAAATAAAAATTATGAAATAGCAAAATAATACCCATGTTACCAATAAAGTGTACTGGTCAGAATGATGGTTTTCAAACCAATGAATGTGCAGCCACTAAGAACTTACATTCAAGTGTTTTAAATCATCAAGACATCATTACGTTAGCTCGGGGGGACCTGCAGCAAGGTTTAAAACTTGAGCCAATTGAATAAAATGATAACAATTACAAAATCCAGAATTCCTTTCCAGCTATAGTGACGGTTAATCCAAATAAAGTATATAAGATCTGGAGAAAATGGCATAAAACTTTCAGCTCCTTTGTAGAGTTCACTAAAATTTTCCCCAACTTCGTCTTATATATTGTCTTAACCGGTACTTAACGAAACCAAAATATATATTGTCTGAAGCTATTTCATACACACAAAATAGGAAAAATATAACTAGTTGTGAAGTAAAAGAAATTACTTCTCACAGCTAGTTCTGTAAAAGGGGCAGGAAAGAGCCTAATTATTTTTGCCCAAACAAGATTAGTGATGAAACTTTAATCGGGAGCCACCTCCTTGTTAACACAAACACAAATCTGAAAAATTCTGGATATAAAATGCCAACCAATATTCTAGCAAAACTTAATATGCTCTATTTGTATGAATAAGATTTGTTTTTAATAGGAATTACACATTAATTAAAACACTTATTAATTAAAACCTTAAATCTGTTGAGATTAAGCAACCAACATTGGTGATAAAGGAAAAATCTTGAGCACACCCATGTCCACAAAGACACCTAAAGGTCTGATAGAGCCAGAGGCGCACTCATTTGCAGTGGAAGCATGACAAAATATGCATTCAATATCTAATGGTTGAGGAATAAATTTTAATGGCATGGCCGTAGGAGGCTTTCTTGCCTCTAATGTACCTACTTAGGTGGGGCATCAGAGTTGTAATTCAGGCTGTGCCTTTCGGGATGTCAATAAAATTTGTTTATATATCAAAAATATATATATATATATATATATCATGGTTGAGGAAAAGAACATACCCAATTGACTGAAATAAAAAAAACTCACACCTTGATAAATCTAAAGAATCGGTGTGGCTTTGGGGCTTATGAAGAACTTCATGGACAAGAAACTATAGAACACAGAAAGTCTAATGCACAATAACCTAAACACCAGTAGAAAGAATATGAAAAAAAAAAGTTGGAATAGCTATTGTTTTCCATCTTAAGAATTTCATGAAAAACTAGCTTAGCATAAAAAGCTATCCAGAAGTTACTCCACACCAGATGAAGCACAAACAGAACAGAAAGAGAGACTTCTTGCTAAAATGGTAAGGAGGTACCTGAAAGTTTAAATCAATTGCAAATTAATAGCAGAGAACATTATTTGAGGATTTTAAAGTTAAAAAAAATTAATAAAAAAATTAAAATAGGAAGACAAAAAAAACAAGTAAATCTGAAATAACAGCAAGCATTAAACTACAATCAAGCTTTTTAAACAAGAACTTGCCGAGGAACAAAATCTCATGCAACAATTGAAACAAACAAGCATCAAAAGTCCTCAAAAACTCGTCCAGTTTATGAAATGAAATGAAATGTTGCAACTCAAGCAGTTCTGTTTGGATCAAACTGTGAATCATTGAATGCTAGCTTACAATTACCCAAGCAACAATGTTGTTTTTTCATATCATATCACAGTATTCATCACAATAAAATTGTGATGTCAAAAGTAGTTTTTGTCCACGAGAATGTGCAAACTAATAACCTTCAAATATTTAAAACATACAATTACCATAATTTAGGTCTAAGACGTAATCTAAAAGAACAGTCAAAAATTAGACAAAATAAACGATACATTGTAATGAAGGAGCTTGAACTTATAACCTGGATAGCGAGTAATAAATTCTTCCTGAAGCATTTCCAGTTCCTGAAAAGAAAATGACAGAAGAACCGAATTTCACCATTAGTTTCTAGCAAATACAGGGAGCAAAAAATAATGAAGCAAATAGACCAAAAAAAAAATTAATTTTGCCCAAGCCCTAGAATCACAGATTATTTACCTTCCCAAATAATCTGTGGACTTAGGGACCTAGGGCATGGGGACTAATCTCCTCGGGAGGGCTGAGGGTCCTGGTGGGGAGGGTTGAGGTCGGTGGTTGCTTGGCTTCTAGGGCTGAGGAGCTTTCGAGATGGGGAGCTTTAGTGAGACGAGGGGGAGAGTGCTGTTATGAAACCTTCGACAACCGAGAACACACATTTCGGGAGAGATCAGCTAACTCGAGCGCCCAGTTATGAAACCTTCTCAAAAATCAAAAGGATTAGGAGATTCGGGAGGGAGAGAGGGATTTCGACTTCTTACGTTCGGGAGAGAGGAGGGAACACGAGCTCTGTTTCTTCTCTTTCTCAAAAATCAAATGTACCAGAATGCTGAGGGAGGGAACGGAAAGCAGGGCATTTTCGTCATTAGACTACGCCACGTATTGTGTGCGCCCGGCTGTTTCCAAACAGGGGCTGCTCCCAATATTTTTCCTTTGGTAAAAGTTTCCTTTCAAGTTCCCTCCGAAGTGACGTTCTTCTTCAGTTCTTTCTTCTCCGCATTCTCTCCTCCACCCACTCCTTCGGCTTATGTCCTTTTGCCAGACTCACCCTCTGGCCGTCCCGTGTGGCTCCATCACTCTGAAACAGTATGGTTGCATCACTCCAACAGCGTGTAATATTTTCTCATATGGGTTCACCATTTCAGTACGGCTTCGGATGAAAGCACCATGTCCACCCAGCTTCAGTCCTCCATTGGTATTGTAGTTGCCGAGACCCACCGTCTATCGCCTTACAAGGTTAAAAAATTAAAGAAAATGATTTTTATTTTTGTCTTTTCATTTCAATCTCTCCATTTCTAGCATTACTCATTTTGTGTGTTTTTGTATCTATGGATCTGCGATTTGATGTTTGTTTGATTTGTGTTTTGTAGGGTTTTTGAATTGTTGATGTTGTATATATGTGGCTGATTTTTTGGTTCTTGATAACATCTGAAATGAGAGAGATTTATTGCTGGGACTGGTTGGAAGGGGAAAACACAGAAGGAATATACCAGAAAGGGAATATCCACCACGCTCAAGCCTGTACATAAGATTGCACAGAAGTGCCTTCTGCGTGTTCATGTGCACTTGAGCGGAGACTTCTTATCTTTATATTTTTAAGCTATTTCTTATTCCAACTTTGTTATGTTTTAATTTGGGAATATGCTACTACAAATCTTTTGACATGATGATAATAATAATAATAAATGGAGATAATGGAATTTGCCAAATGTATGGTATTCTATGTAAATTGTGCAAAGTTTCACAGGCTTGATATACAACATGGTATAAGGTTCATAAGCATGGTCTCAAATTCTTGAATAAGTAAATATTTATACCTTTTACTAGCTCCTTTAAACAGAACCATATATCCAAGATAGGAAAAAGATCTTGAAGTGGCTTGACTCTGCTGTTTTCATAACTATTTAGAGGCTTGACATTGCATTTAACCATTCGTATCTCACAGAATGGACGTCAAAGTTGAGGATAATTTATTTTAAAATGCTAAATTGTTCTTTAACTCACCATTTAGAGTCTAGTAGAGTTAGTTTACCCTGTTGGTCTTAGATTTTAACTCACCTTATTTATAAATAATTGTGTTTTATTGCCATATATACATATATATTATTTCTCAAAGTAAAAGGGAAAGTGATTTAAAGTTTTACCTCTCTTGGATGAACACATGATTTGAACTTGACTAGCCTATATGTCTGTTTCACCCTTAACAATCATGAAGATTCACACAATAATTTGCGAGAATCTTTTAATGCCCTAGATGCATATATATGCTAGAAGGCTGATCTCCACATATTTGGAGATTTGGTTTCTAGAAGTAGGTTTGAGATGAGCATATTAATATTCCATAATATGCTCAGCTGGGGGCCGGGAGTATATCAATGGACAGAATGATGCAATTTCTAGGGTGAGACTAAATATTAATATGCTTGGAATAAAAAGCTAAATCTAGGCCACAAAGAGGTAATAGACATATTTTAATTTAGTGAGAATCATGACAGTCAAAATCATAGACATGTTTTACAGTGTTAGGTAGATTATTTATTTCATGTAAACTTACATGTGGTATCAAAGAATCGTTGTGAGTTTCATGATTTTTCATTATGATATATAGATCCTAATGTCTACTATGATATTTTGCTTACATTAGATCTATGCTACTATGAATTAAGTAGAAAACACCATATTGTCTATTTTATTATTGTGTGAGACTAGTAATTGAGTTTGTTTTTTGATTACCAATTATTTGATGCTTGTCAATTTTCAATGAATACATGACCTTTTATGTTTTAACGAAAGGCTTATATATTTTATTCTTTTCTTTGGCCATTTACCAACATCATGAAGCATGACTACCTTTTGCATTATGACAAAAATGCATGAGTTTGTATAGAACTCGAGTACAGTACATGAGTTCTGTAATATGCTATATGCTTGACATCTGTGTGTAAAATAATATTCTCATTGTCTAAAACCTCTGTATACCAACATTCTCTCCTTTTATTTTCTTTTCCTTTCCTGGCCATTGTTCTTTCTCATGTTTGACCATTTTGCTCTTTTAGCTACACAAAATCTCAAACAACCAAATTGACATGTGTGCGTGCAATAATATGCTATATGCTAGGCCTGATATTTCGGCTTCTTTTATATTGATTCCTTTATTCCATGTGTTGAGGATATGGACATGAATTTTTTGTCGAACAGTTTTAATAATATATTACAAATCAATTATTTATTGTTTCTCCCTTGCCATTGTTCAACTTGAAACCCATTGTACAGAAATTTTTGACGATCACCAAAGGGATCCAACTAGAAGGATTCATAGAATCTCTGTTTATAATATATTTTATGTTCCATATAATTGATTTCGTTTCACATGAAATCTCTGTTTCTTTTGGAAATAACCACAGCCCTTATAATTGAGTCTGACATTATAATTAGAGCAGAGCAAAGTTTATACATTTTCTAAATTGTGGGCAGTCAGCCAGACTTGACAAGTGGTTCTCTGATTTCCGCAATGAGCTTATGAGAGACTTGAGACTTCTTGCGAGGATAGAGCACAAAACGTTTGCACATGAAAATAATGTCAAAGAATATAGATACCCTTTTTTTTTAACCTAATCCAAGGAATATAGATACTTGCAACAGCACATTCATCCAATTTTTTAGACAAATCCCAACATACAAAAAATCTTTAAAAGGTTAGTACATTGCATGGAAGTTGATCTTAAATTAGATAAGCAAAGAAATATCCCTACCAGTGATAACAACAACTTCCCCATATTTCCATTAAAGTTCATGCAAGAACCTAAAAATAGCAACAAATCTTGGTAATATGTTATGCAGGATATTGTTGTTGTGGGGGTGGGTGGGGGAGGGATCAATTTAGATGCCAAAACCTATGCTTGAGGAAGAAAAAGAAACCTTGATCAATAGATTCTGCGCATAATTAGCCACCCCTTCACAAAAATCAAGTAAACACAAAAATAAAGTAAAGCGTTACCAATGTTGAATCCATCTGTGCTCTATCGCGCAAAATTCATAGACACCTGTATTTTATAATAAATTCATAACTAAAATGTGGATGGCTATTCCAGATCATGTATCTCAGCAATTACAAGCAACCTGTTTTTTCAATATTTTTACCATCTTGTAAGGTGAAGACAATGAAAACACTTAAAATAGATGACATTCACTTTCCTCCTAATTTATTTATTCTTTGGTCCACCGTCTCAATGAAAAGGGGTTGTAATCTGACTTGGAGAATATATTTGATTACTGTCATGATTACTTGAATTGAGCTGCAAGAGAGGGATAATCACTAAGCATCAAATGACCATCTTTTGCAGTGTGCAGACATGAAAGTTGTCGGCCATTATTGCCATGCACATAAGGTTGAAATTTACAGGTACAAAAACATAAACATAACAGCTTACTTAAAGATAGATATTAGCAAAGCCAGGAATGTGTTGGCAAAGCTGTGAAAAAACAAACAACAACAAAAAACCGCATAGCATAGACAATTGCAATAGCTATCTTGGAGATTTTCTGATTTCCACGTTGTACAAAATCATCAAGAAATGAAGATCAAATTAGAACACTACACACTTTGCAAAAAAAAATTACCATTATAAAGATGAACCCTTGTAGTATGAAAGAAGATACGAACTCGGTGTGGACGAGTAAGCCATATACTTCATAGATTAGAATTTGGAACAAGGTAACTGCTGTCATTAGAACTGCGTTGGTAGAGAAAACCACATCGTTTGCAGCAACATGTATCATCTGTAGTACTCATAATGCAAACAAATAACTTGGACAGATTAAGCCGACCATTCAGATTCAAGAATATCGCCAGTTTCAAATGTTGCAACCAAAAACAGAACAAAAGCTACAAAAAGTCTAAAATCAATGAAAAGTAGATCCCAAAATTCTAAACTTGAAATTCATCGTCTCGGTCAGCATCGTCTACATGTGTACATATGGGGTGGAACCCTAAACAAAAAGTTTCTTATGCTTTATCGAAAACTTATTTCTCTTCTGTTTTCACCGTTATTCTTCTTCCACTCTCTTTTTCTACTTTTTAAACACTACAAGAAGAAAGCACACAAACCTCAAAGTAGCCGTATTTTTCGTAGTATTGCTTCTAAATAGTGGAGCTAAAGTAAAGGGACGTGTTGTATATGAGATACGAGGAGTGCTTCGTCAAATTCAGCACCACGAAATCGAAGCTCAACCCTACCACACTAGGTTCACACCCACCAAAAAAAAAAAAAATAATAAAGAAAGCAATAAGAAGATTGAAAAACCATGGAAATGATATCCGTGCTGATCGAGGAAAAAAAAGGGAGGGGACAATAGTTCGTGTTATAGATTTTTTATAGTACTACTACTGCCTCTTCCAACGGAAATTGGAGATGACTTGAGGATAGGCAGCCGTAGTCCATGATAGGCAAGCAGTCCATCCCAAAACCTGATACATCACTTAGGAATCGAATTCCACGAAGCCATTTCTCTCTCTGTCTGTTACCATCCAAGAACCTATTACATAACTTTCAACGGCATTAAATTCCACGTTTATTTTTCTAGGGTTCAGGACTGAAGGGGGTGAGGGTGTTAGGGTGAGAAAGAAGATGTCAGAGAAAAGAGTCTGATGTTTATAGTCATATCAAAAGCTTCGAGTAAGAGGTTCGAGAAGGAGAAGATGGAGAGTTGAGAGGTCTGAGGGGGAGAATGAAGGTTGGCGTCGAGTTTGAGAGAGAAGAGGGAGAATGAAGCAGCAGCTCGGGATGAATGAATCAACTGTGACGTGGCTACGAACCAGGTTCACCACATCAAAAGTGTGGCATGCGGTTAGAGAATCGGAGGTTGGGTAGATTTATTGTTAATATTATACGATTTTTTCTTACTTCTATAATTCAATTATTATTATTTTTAAAACATTAATTCAATTATTAATAATGGTATATTTGAAATTGTAGTAAAAAATATAATTTATAATTGTAGGGCTTATAATTTATAGTTTAAGTAATAAATTCTATTATTAAAAGTTTCTTTATTATTTGCTACCATTCAAACATGCTATGTTTATTTGGAAACAAATAAAAAAATGTGCTTCTTAAGATAGAAAATAATATCATTTGATTTTTAAAAAAATTATGACCATATTCTTAAAAATATAAAAGTTGTAATTATAAAATTGTATAGATATTTTTACCCATTTTTTTACCATCTGAATTACTTTCCTCATTATCCGAAAAAACAAGTTATGTTTTTCTTCAAACGAATTTTTTAATTTATTTGAGATTAAAAATTACTTTAATATATATCACCAAAGTAACCTAACTTTTTAATTAAAGAGTTTTTAAGGCTATTTAAACAATTTTTAGAACTCCTAACATAACCCCAAATAGGCTCTAAAAGAATAAGGATACAAGAAATGTTGCGAAATATATTTACATGAATAATTGAAATCTTTATACCACATGTCATTCATGTAACATAATTTAATTTGAAAAATAAATTTTAAAATTTAAATATACAAATCAAATTATGTTATGTAGATAGTGTGTGGTATAAAGACTTTCAAATATAATTACTCTAAATATAATTACTCCATTTAGATAAATGATATTTACAATCATAGAATATGCAAGTTTCATATACTCATTTTAAAAAAAGTGAGTTAATATGAGACTTATATGAAAAAATTAATTTTGTAATGGTGGATTTTACTCTTTTTCAAAAGAAGTGTGTGGTACTTACATAAATCATAATTATATCTAGCATTATTCATCTATTTATATTCTACTTTCAACTATTTAAAAAAATTTGATGCTTTCTATTATTCTTTGACATCTTTAAAAAGAAAAATCAAGAGTTTTTATAGGGAAATGATACATTTACACTGTTTTAATATCTAGTGTTTTTTTTTTTTCCTTTTGCTCTTTGAATCTAGATTAAAATTCTCAAAACATGACATTCTTGCATAATTTAGACGAAAATAAATTCAATCAATAAACGTAATCATGTAATTGAATTAACAATAATTTCAATTTTATAAAAATTAGGGGTGCTATCCGCACCATAGAGTGCGGGGTAGCCCTCCCCCCCCCCCCCCCCGGACCCCGCCTCGCATGGTGCGGGGGTGGGGTTTTCCTCCCCACCACCCGCCCCCGCATCCTCGGGGCGGGGTGCAGGGCGGATACCCAATCCGCCCCGCCTTATTTTCACTTCGAATATTAACTATATTTTATTATCTTAAAAAATTATTTCTAGATCTAAAAATGATAAAAAAAATATATTTTTAGATCTAAATTGTAAATTTAAATTTTTTAAATATGACTATAATTTAAAAATTATGAAATTTTTAAATTTGCTAATACATATTTTGTGTAAGTTGTAGTGTAATAGTTTTTAAATTTGCTAATGCATAATTTGTGAACAAGTCTAACATATTATAATATATATATATTTATATATACACAATTTTTAAAATATAAATATATATTTATATATATAAACATATATTTATGTTTATATATATAATATATATATATATAGGTGAGGGCGGGGTGGGGGAAATGCGGGGCGGGATTGGGCCCTCCCCGCCCCCCTCCCCCACTAGGGGGACTAGATGTGGGGCGGGGGCCCCCGCCCTGGCCCATGCGGGACGGTGTACCCCGCCCCGTCGTGCGAAGGTGGGGTGAACGGGGGCTGGGTAGCGGGGTGCGGGGCCCTGCTGCCCACCCCTAATAAAAATTGACATTCTTTTGCCCTTTTAATCAATTTTTATCAAATTAAATTTATTTTTAATTAATTTACATAATTACATTGGTTGATTGAATTTAGTTTTTTTAGATTATGGAAGAAGAATTTTTAATCCAGATTCAAATGGTAAAAGAAAAAATAATAGTTGGGCAGTAAAACATTAATAAAGAAAGTATAAGAGTATCATTAACCTTATACATATATATCACCTCATTATATGAAAATAAGAGCAATATGATAATGATAAAAACACAATATTTATAATTATTTCGAAACTCTATTCCAAATAGAGATTATCTTTATTAAACAGTGTTGTGGGAGAATCATTTTCTATCATTATTTTGCAAAAATGTCATTCTTTAAAGGATAGGTACAAAAGGAAAATTATTTGTAAATTTCTAGAGTGTTTTAAGAATTTTGAAAAACATGGAACCCATGAGAAAAAATTTACTCTTTCAAGGTAGGCCTCACTTTTTTTTAAATGGCCAACGTGAAACTTACATACTTTAAGCATGCATCTACCAATACGTAACTAGTCCTTGTAGTTTACCTCTATCATTCAAGATCTGCAACATGAACAAAGGTCTTAAACTTCTCAAATCTAATTGGTGTAGATCTCACAAATCTCACCACATTTGTTACTCTTGCAACTGACTCATGAACATATTTCATACCCTCATTCATAATAACATCGAGGACATGTGCACAACATCAAATATGTAAAAACGCACCACTCAATATGGACATATTTTCCTCTCTAATCATATTCTTCAAATACTCATGTGATACGTTAGATGATACATTATCCACTATTATTGTAACCACCTACTCCAAACCTCATTCCTTTATTCCGAGATCCACTGCCTTCCCAATAGTGTCACTATTGTGCTTGACAAATAAACAAAACTAAAGAATCTATTTGTATAACCTCTAATCACTATCTACAAAATTAGCAGTCAAACATATGTAGTTTAAATTTTGGACCAATATCCATGTATTAGTGATGAGACAAACTCTTTGACCCTTCAATAAAATTTTTTAACAAATCATTCTCAAGGCCATATATTTTAAAATCACTATTCACAATTATGTGCCAAGAATAAATGTTAAATCTAGGTTCCATGTTCTTATAATGGGCTTTGAACCATTCACTATCCACAAACCAAAAGGTTAGCCCGTTTATTATGATCATACAAGTTAAAGTCCTTATACATCTCTGTGTGTCAAACTTCACAAATCACTTCAATGTATTTCTTCCACTACTCCCATCTGCCATCTTTTAACTCCAATCTCCAATCTAGATTGATTATTTTCAACTACTTTATGTCTTATACGACTCTTCCTGTATTGTTCTTCTATATGAGTTTTTAGCTGAGAAGTACTATATCATTTATAATAACAACCGTAAACAATACCACAATGATTACATTTTGCTTATGTGTCATTAGGGTCACTATCCTCTATTTAGGTATAATTTCCCACATGATGGAAATAGGTTTTTAATTTAGTGGACCTAGGGGTGCAAAGGTAAGGGTGGGTTAGGCAAAAGACTAACATGCAACTTTATAATCTCCTTAACATCTTCCTCTTGAAAAGTTGCTTGGAAAAGATCCATATTCCACCATCTCGTGTGAACATTAATAAGATTAGCTACAGTTGCATTCTCATGAAGAATAGCCACAGGGGATTGAATCATGCATGAAGAGTTTCTATTCAGCCATTTATCCTTCCATATCTTAATCTTGATGCCATCACTCACTCTCCACATAACGCCTTCCTCAACTAGAGGAATAGAGTGAAAGTGATTTCTCCACAAGTATGAGGCTTTGGACCAAGACTAGCATGTAAAAAGGATGTGTGTGGGAAGTATTTGGCCTTAAGAGTCTTGCTTGACAATGAAAGAGAAATAATATTACTTAGGACATGTTTGAATGTTTAGAGTTGAATAGTAGTGAAATAATAGAAATAAAGATGTTTTATTAGATTTTGAAAAATGAAAGAAAAAAATTGAAAAAAATATATTTTAAAATAAATATTATATTGGAGTTTATGAAAGTGAATATATAAAATTAAGTTGTTTGAATATAATTTTTGTTTTCAGGTTTGTTGAAGTTATATTAATATTTATATTTGAGTAATTAGGTATTAGATAATAATTAAATAAAAAATTTAAAATTAATATGTATTTTATGTTTCAAAATGACATTACCATAAATTTTAAAAAGGGCAGTTCTATGAGACCGATAGAACTACCGATTACCCTCATTTTTTTTTTTTCCTTTTTTTACATATTAAGAAAATTATTTCTTAACAATTAAGAAAAAAAATTAAAAAAAAAAGTTTATACATATCTTAACAGTTAAGGAAAAAAAACAAAAATATAAATAAATAAAAAGCACCTATCGGTGCAAATGCTTTGGTAGGATCTATTTCTCTTTTCAAAATTTGGAAATACTGTTTTCCAAACATCCCCTTGAAACGCAGGTGAAACCAGTTGGTGGTTGGAAGCAAAAGACCAAAGAGAGACAATAAAATAAACAAAAAAAATGACGTATGTAAGATCTTCTTTCGGCTCCTTCCCGATTCTCATTTTCCATTCATATCCCTCCAACCTCCCTCCACTTCTTCACAGCTCTCCCTCTTTTCTATGTCGCTGCTTTTGGTTGCTGGATCTTTCAATGGCTATTTCAGGTTCTGATCCAATCGGACTTTTCTTCTTTCGAGATTTTCTTATTCAAAATAGCCAAATTTCAACGATTTCTGTCTTTTTTCGTTTTTCTCCCCCTTTAAAACATATCAATATCATAAAAGAGATGGGCTTTTCACCCTTCCTTTGGGTTCCTAAGATAATACGTAAAGTTACCTACATGAAAATGTTTCAATTAACCCAAATAGTTTTGTAGGTTGGTTTATTTGTCTGTTTGTTTCTTTTTTTCGGCTGGGAAATTTATGGGTTCATTTGGTTATAGTAAAAAATACTGATAGCATCCTTCCTGGGTTATTATTCTTAGCAATCGACGGTAAATGTATCTGAGGAACTCTTAGTGTCATTGTTTAAGCTTTAGTTAACCAATAAACTGCTTAGGAATTAAATTCTTTACGTTCTGAGAATTTTGATCTTAGTGTGAAATTTGACTTGCTCTGGGTTTGATATTAATTTTTTTTTTCCATAGGTGCTCATTAAATATGATGCCAGATAAGGAGAAAGAGAATGGCAATGCAGATCTTTTACTGTCTGTTTGATAAATTATTGCACAGTTGTGAATTTTGACGGCATTGAAATCAATTATAACTTCCTTGCGAAGGCGTAACCAGCTTACCGATAGTTTTCTTCGGTTAAGTTGGTACCCTCTTTACAAGATGCCATATTATATACAGAGACTTTATAATACTTGCAAGGCATCATTTTCCCCGAATGGACCAGTCTCAGAAGAAGCACTCAAGAAAGTCCGTGCTAAGTTAGGTATTAAGAAGGATCCTGATGTTGTCTCATGTATATATAGACTTTAATTGCATTGTGTAGCTTCATGTTATCAATAGCTTATCTTTCTTGTTATTTATATGAAATATTTTAGATATCAGATGCTGTTTGAAACGTGCAAAACATTATCAAAATGGTTGTTACTTGGAACAATGTTTGACTAGTGTCTCACTTCTAAAGCTAACCCATTGATTGACCATGAGCTGGCCAATTCTATGGTCAATTCTAGTTTGGCAGACACACAAAGGCACATGTATCTGTGCCATGCTTGAGCTGTATTTGTGGTACCTTAAACTTTTAACAATCCTTGTTCAAGTTGGATTGGAAGAAGCAGCTAACAAGGAACCTTTATGAAAAGTTGTTCTCCGTTTGAGAAGTCTCTAATGGGCATAGCCATCATCAAAACTATTCTCATTTATAATTCTATCAACAATAACATTTTAAAGCCTCATTGGAAAATAATTTCCAATGGTTATTAGCCTTAAAAGGTACTTTATATGATATATTTTCTCAGCCCTTCAAGCCAATTTGGGATGTTTTGACATTTGTTTAATCTTCATGTTTTCCAAACTGTTTGAGGAATGTACTCTTTTTTTTTCTATGAGTAGTATTCTGTTTGAGGAATACGTTTCCCATGTACTTGGGAACTCCACTTGCTGTTTTCTCAACTATTAGTGATCCAGGAAAACATAAACAAAATAAAATTAGAAAGACCTGTACAGAAAAAAATCAAGTAGTACTGCTGATTTTTCACATGTTCTATTTGGATTTTTGTATTGGAACTATTCAGGTGTTTTTGTATGTTCAGCATCATTTGTTCATTATTTTTGATGAAAAGATTTGACCGTTGAGTAATTGTATTGCTTGGAGGTTGACATGGTGTCAGTGTTTGATATTGAAACCTAATAAGCCATAAATGCCATGCCAAGTTGTCATTTGTGTTTGAGAAGCATCCACTCCATGCATGCCCCAACACAAGAGAAAATGGACATATTATTAGAGAGGCTGTAACCATTAGTGTGAGGCCTTTGGCTTATCAGAATGTACCAATAATGAAGAAACAATATTTGTTTGATGGAGGTGTCTGATATAAAATTTTGACAAGTTTAACTTTATTGATAAAAAAGGGATGTAATCCAGGTATACTTCAGTATATAGGATGTGCACCTAGGGGAAAAAGAAACTGAAAAGAAGTGAAAAGCCCTGATAACTAGAACCAGTAGAACAAGATTGGGCAACCATCCAAAAGAAAAAGAGTTCTAAAAGAAAATACTTGACTTCTAACCCATTTTCTGGAAATCCTTGGATGTTTAGTTATTCCTTTACCTCTATATGCACTACATTACACAAGTTTTTTTTTTTTTTTTTTTTGATAAGTACTACATTACACAAGATAGATTAATTTCCATAATTAGCTCTTTTGGAGCAAACAAAACCTCTCCAACATGGCAAAACAGTACCACTCTAATGATCTAACCCAGTTTGGCCTGAACAAACCCAAGTAGCGTTCCACAAAGCACTGGCTACCCGACAATGAAGTAAAAGATGCCAATCCCTCTCCCAGTCTTCTTACATAAGGAACACCAATCTAGCACAGTAATATCATAAGTGAGGATCTTTCCAGGAGTTGGAGTCCAAAAAAATGAATGCCACTAAATGGAGCCATATTCATCCAAATCTTCTTCCAAGGGAGAGAAGAACTACCAATACTGCTCTATAGAATTATCTAACATCAAATTCCCCTCGCTTTTGACTGGGTCCAGCGAAGCGTGTCCACTCCTCCATACCTTCTCAATATTATGGAGTACAAGACATTATAAAAAGAAGTTATAATCTCCACCTCCCAATTATGTACCACTTGGACAAACTCAACACTATAGAAGTTGGAGTATAGCGATCAAACAAGATTGAACCGTTCTCATTTGAGACTTTCAATGTGTTTGAGGTTTTTATTGATGCAGCTATTGTGGATTAGTTTTCCCAAGACTTGCTATTGAATCTATCATTTGGATTAACTCGTGTTCCTGTTCCTGAACATAAGCATTGGTTTTAAGTGTTACATGCAAATGGTTCTTCATCTCTTTAAAAGACTACTGGACAAGATTGTGCTTTATATTCAAGGGGTTGCTGTAATTTATATTTATTGGTGCTTGGCCGTGCTTCATAGACTTATTTATATGTGGAGTAGAAATTTATTTACAATTGGAGTTTCTACTTTTATGATTATTTGGCATACCCATATGATATCTTTAAATCTCATCTTTTGTGACATTCCTGACTTGTACTCCCTTTCTATAGGTGTATAAATTGTAAGTTCTCATAATGCTACCATCCCATTTGGTAGCTTTGCAATTTTAACTCTAGCTATAACTTTCTTTCAGACAAAATCAAGCCTTCCGACGTAGGTCTCGAACAGGAAGCACAGCTGGTACGCAGTTGGTCAGCTTCTGCAAATGAGCATAATGGAAGCCACCAATCAATGCCACCTATTAAATACTTGCATTTACATGAGTGCGACAGCTTCTCTGTAAGCACAAGGCTTTATGTAATTGGTTTTCAATTGCAAATTTTATTTTTGAAGAATTATGACTTTGAAGTTGCTTATAAAAAGAAGTTACATTTAATTTGAGAATTATGTTGTATTTGAAGCATCATACATCTTCCATAAAAGTTGCTCTTAGAATTTAGATAGTTGAAAATTGAATTACTGAGTTACTGGTACTTAATATTTTTTGAAGATAGGAATCTTCTGCATGCCACCTTCCTCTATCATACCTCTTCATAATCATCCTGGAATGATTGTGTTGAGCAAGCTTGTTTATGGCACCCTACATGTTAACTCATATGACTGGCTTGATTTACCTGGGCCTGCTGATCCTTTGCAAGGTGTGTATTTTTATCAGATTATCACTCCTAATTGATTATGTTAGGCAGTCGTACTATTTAATCTCACATTTGTTGCTCTTATATATAATTCCTGGTAGTTGGTCTTGGCAGGCAGTAAGATGGGTAACTTTATTATGATGTTAGTATATTGCTGAACAACATTATGTCTCCTTTCTTTTAATTGAGTTGCAATCATAGGAGCTGTGTTGACCTGTGACTGGCTTTCTTCTAGATAAACATGTACACCAATATTTTCATGAAAACCACAAACTAGAAAGCCAGGTAAGGGAAGATCATAAGCTCAACTTTGCTTCTTTTTTTTTTTTTTTTTTTTTTTTTTTTTTTTTTTTCAGGTGCAGCTTTGTACAATGATTGTTTGATTATTGGAACAATTTTCTCGATTGAATTCTTTATTGGCCATTATTATTCATGTTATTGATCATTAGGATGTCTTTTCTCAAACGCCATATTGCTTTTTGTTTGCTTAATGGGACATTACAAGTCCATTTGGATGATTCTTTGATACAAGGGAAAAGTAAATGTTGCACCTTTAAACAAGTAGAGGTTTTACACTTTGCACCCTAAACTAACAAAACTAACATGCACCCTTAAAACTATCAAGACACTTTGCAGCCTCCTTTGAGATTGATCATAAAGATTGTGCTGCATTAATCTCAAGGGAGGGTGCAAAGTGTTAGCTTTTAGTAGTTTGAGGGTGCAATGTGTCAGTTTTAATAGTTACGGTGTAAAATGCAAAATCACTAATAGCTTGACAGTGCATAGTGTATTCATCCCTTGATGGCTAAGGGAGACAAAATTTAAAAGGCTAAATTTGGACAATCAAGGAATTGGCACATTCTATCTAGGATGGTGGTGAATATTCATCCAATAGAAGGATTTCATATGTTAGCATAGGAGTGATCCATGTGTATTGAACCAAAAAATAATGACAATTTGCGTTATTCATGACATGTGCATGTCTTTTGTCAATGTTACACGAGTCCATTTGGACATGTGAAATCCTGGATTGTCAATTATTACATTTGTGATTGACAGATTTGATTGTTTGAGTGTTGCTTAGTCTAGGTGTGCTTAAAGCACTAGGAGAAATAAACGACAATAAATATAGTGCTTTCTACCTCTGCAGGAAAGTACACGTAATAGATGTTTCACAAAAAAATGTATCTTTTCTTAATTTTAATTTTAGTCTCAATAAGTTATATGCTGAAATACAATCAGTGGAAACTAAGAAGGAATTTGAAGGGAGGAGAGAAAGTGGAAATGGAGGAGAAGTAAGGGTGCAGAAGAAGGGAAGAAAATATCAATCAAATTATTATTTTGTCAAAAATGTTTGACAACAGTACTGAAATAGTTTTTTTTTTTTTAAACCAGTAAATAAGAATTTTATTGATGAGAACTAGGTATATAGTCCAAGAACACGGGACCCTTCTCGTCATCACCCAAGCTATCCCAATTCTAGCAAAGAATTCCCAGATAAGCTTCCTTGTGAGCTTATCACCACACCATAGGCCATGCCAGAACTTGATTTTAGATCCATCCACCTTGAACCAAGTATATCTAGAAAACTAAACCTTCGTTACACTTGGGCTGACAGCCAACAAAAGGAAATAACAAACCTTTATTTGCATCTCTGCTTTTTAAGAAAGCGATGGGGATGGTAAGTCTTTATCACAGCCAGTGTGAAAAGAATGGTGAATATCTCAAATGATGCCACAATATCAGCTTTTTTTACTCATTGAAAGGTTGGCATGTTTTGTTATTGGCAAAGAATGTCTGCATTTTTTTGGCTTCATGCTACAAATTGAAATTTGTGGTTTTTCAGCAAGACCTGCAAAACTCAATAAAGATGTCGAGATGGCAGCACCTTCCCCAACAACAATTCTTTATCCCAGAAGTGGGGGCAATATCCATAGTTTTCGAGCCCTAACTCCCTGTGCTATATTTGACATCCTTTCTCCACCATACTCTTCAGAACATGACCGAAACTGCACTTATTTCCGAAAGTCTCTAAGAAGGGATCTACTGGGTATAAAATTTATGGAAATTTTTAGTTATTGTCTTTCATTCCATTTTTTGTTTGATTGCCTCTCCTAAATTGAAATTGTTAATTCATAATTCATCTTAACTGTGGCAGTCATTCATGTTCTTTCTTGGAATGTAGGTGATTTTCAGTTGAATGGAGGTATGGTTTCTGGTGTGACTTGGTTGGAAGAATTCCAACCTCCTGACAACTTTGTCATACGCAGAGGGGAGTACAAGGGTCCTGTTATTAGAACGTGATACTTTTTGTTTTGGCATACCATGCATTTGATTATCCTTACTCTTGGTAGTATGATATTGAGGGAATCCTGGTATACGAGTTGTCAATAGCCATTGCACTAAGTTATGTTTTGATTATATTGTTAGGCATTTGGTTTGTAGATATTACACAAATATAGTCTTCGTTTTGGTGACCTTGCCTTTTAACTAGTAGATTTCTTTCTAGAGATGAAATCCTTTGTAGTCCTATGCTGGGATTCCATTGGGCCATTGGCTCTCTGCCTCCTCCACTCGTCACTTTTTTTTTTTTTTTCCTTCTTCTTTTTGTCTCTTTTTCTTTAAACATCTTCTTTTATTTTATTTATATATGGATCAGCGGTGTCATTGTTTTTGGTCAGTAAGTAATCAAGTAGGAGAGCCAGGGTCATCCGAAGTTTAACAGCAGAGCATTTATTGGCCTAGTCCAAGTTTTGTGTGGAATCCAAAATCCGTACGTGCACAGATGGGTGATTCTAGGTGTATTATAAGTTTTAAAGGAATGATTGCTCCAATTGTACGTAAATGTTGTAAAATTATTTATAAAAAATAAAAATAAATACAGAATTTATATGAAAAAAATTAAATTTTTAATAAGAAATCTTAATTTCTTTAAAATGATTAGATGATGCTTATTTTGCGACTACGTAGTATTATTTTAATACGAGAATTCCCATAGTCAGATTTTTGACCCCACCCCATCCAACAATCTTCAGGACGTGTCCTACACATCAGTATCACTGTATCAAGGCGTAAAAAGCATTTTAAATACGTTAGAAATCAAACCGGTTTTAGTGTTGTTTTAACCTTTCATGAAAATATTTCAATGTACTGATTCAAATTATATTGAACCTCAAGTCTATTCAAAGCTTTGTTATTTTTTACATTGCTTCTTTGATGATTTTTCCCCTTTTTTAACTATATGAACATATAATAGAATTTAATATATATATATATATATATATCAACTTAGTTTTCACCTTTGTGTTTAGTAAGAACTGTGGAAAATTTAAAAAATAAAATATATAGCTTTTTAACTTTATTTGATTGAAGATAAAAATGGTGAGTAATGAGTATTTTGTTTAAATTTGTGATTATGCACAAAATACCCTTATAACATATGAGTATTTATCTTCGTAAACCAAGTCTGAAGCCACAGTGGCTGGAGGAGGGAAAAATTAGGGAGAGGTGAAGATTGAAGCCTAGATGGCGCAGGCAAAGGACCAAGAAGACTCAACTGTCTCGCTCAGGTCAGGCAGGGATGGTTTTGGTGGAGGCCAATGAAGCCTCGTCTACCCCTCCTAAGATTGAGGCAAGGATGTAATTGGAGAAGGCTAGTGTGGATCCCGTTGTCGTGGTCAAGTTCGAGGCAAGGATGGAGCCAACGAAGGCCAAGGAAGTCTCGTCTACCCCACTCGAGGTTGAGGCCATGATGTTGGGTGCAGATGGTGAGAAATCTTTAGTCTGTGAGGATCTGGGGCAAGTCTTATCTGTTGGTTTAGGGGGGAAGCTTGTCCTTAAGGAGCTGAGGGGGTTGGGGCCCAAGGCGACATGCTTAGGCCAGTACTTGGATTTGTGTCTAGTGGGTGAGTTGCCGAGGCACTTGAAGGCGATACAAAAGACAATGCTGGGACGTCATCCTACTCTTGACCTAAGAAGCAAGAGGGTTCGATCTTGGATTACCTTTCATCTACTTATCAGTCGGGATCAAGGAGGGCTCATGAGGAGTCCATTGAGGAAATGGTCAGGGTACTTAAGGACCTCTTTTCAGGGGTACAATTTGGCATGTCCTTTTCTCACCCTTTTCTTTGTTCTCGGTTTGTCTTGGTCTGCTCGATTCTAACTTTGTTTTACTTTTGATATAGATGGTGGAAGAGGATGGACTGGCTTCACTGGGAGAAGGCTACACTCAAGTTTGATCTTGCTAAATCGCTAGAGGAAGCCGGGCAGCACAGGGTTGAGCTCGTGCTTCAAGGGCAGGCATGAGATACCTTACAGGAGTTTCTAGATATCCGAAAGGCGGAGTTGGGGAAAATTGGAGAAGTCAGTGCTTGAGCTTTGAAAGGAGAATGCTAAGTTGGTGAAGCAGTATAACTCCAACACTTGAGCATATAAGTGGCTCGAGAAGCAAATCCAGTCTCTCTTTGAGTCCTTAAATAAGAAAAGAAGTCCCTTGACTCCAAGTCACAACGAGTGAAGGACTTAGAGGTCGAGATCTCCCTGGCCCCCACCATAGAATTCATAGAGAAGACTCGGGAAGATAAGGTTGTAGCCAATTTGGCCGAGTTGGAGTGCAGTTAGCCACCAACAATGTTCTCATTAGGGATTTGAAGAGCAACTTGACATACATGCAAGACATGGTCCGTCGCATAGATGCACAACTTAGGTCAGCCCTTTTTGTCCGAGACTAAGTTTAGTCATATGGTTACATAGAGCTTGAAGAGGATGCATGTTGGAGAATCCACAGGGCAACTTGAGGTCCCTTGACTTGGTGACCCTACCTCAGACCCATAAGCGCTGAAGCACGGCACCTCCATAAGCCCAGACTTGATGCCAGATGCCATCCCGGATGACTCTGCTGGCTGAATTTTTCTCTCTTCTTTTTCTTTTTTGTTTGTGCTCCTTGTACAATATATACATATCAATGACATCCTCTATTTCCTTTGAGAACTCTTTACTTTCCTCTTACCTTTGTTACCTTTTCTTTGCTTTCCTTGTTGGGGCGTGTAATAGATTAGGAAAGGCAAGGGCTCTCCCAACTTCTTGTCTTGCCGCGACCCTTTAATGGAGATGGTCGATTATTCTGCGGACTGGACCCAGCTGGTATCTCCCAACGAGAAGGGGAGAGGGGGGGGGGGGGGGGGGAGGGGAAGGGTTTAAGACCACTCGTATTAGTTAACATAGATAATTAAACTTTAAATGCAAGATAATTAAACATGCATGGTCGGGTAAATGAGTAGTCGGTTAACCGAGGGCGAGACCTTTACTCCAACATGCAAAAGGCCAAGCAGTCTGTAAAGACTGGGATCACCTCACTGAAGCTTGTAATCGTGAGGGAGGTCGATCAGTTCGTAAGACTAAACTCACCTTGTTAACCCTTGTGAACTTGAGAGAGGTCAAGTAGTTTGTAAGATTAGACTTGTCTTGTTGACCCTCGTAGATGTGAGGGGTGTCTTGGAGATGAATACTTGAACTTGATCCCCAGATCCCTACACCAGTCACAGTAATGGTATGAGTCAAAGTATCTTCCATTGTCCAATATGATAAAACTAGAGATGTTGAATCCACAAAAACCGGGTGACGTTACTCGCCGTTATCGTCTCTAGGGTTCAACTTTGACCCACTTGGTAAAGTAGTTTACAACTACCACTACAAACTTTACCCCCCTTTGCCCAGAGGGAGGGGGCCAACCAGGTCAACACTCCATTGTACAAAGGACCATGACGATGATTGACATTAGTTCCTTGAGTGGAGAATAAGGTATCAAAGAATTCCTAATAGTTCTAACATCTTCAGACAAACTCCTTTACGTCTCTGAGGGCATGTGGCCAGTAGTATCCCACCCTCATTACCTTGCCCGCCAATGCTTTCCCTCCTGTGTGGTTACTGCATACTCCTTCGTGTACTTATGCTAGGATGTATTGCGCTTACTCAAGTGAGAAGCACCTACCGTATTCTTGATCTTCTTCGATTCCCACTTACTGTTGGGTAACTCGTTGGTATCGAGGTACTGGATTATGTTTACAACCCATTATGGAGCTCCTGACCCTACCTTTGCGACCTTGGCCCCTATCGCAGGCATCTCTACAGTCCTGACCACTGTCTGTTTTGGTAGGGGTGAGTCTTCTTGCTCGGACATAGCCCTTGCCAACTCGTCGGCCTTCTGGTTTTCGACTCTTGGTATTTTTTGGATTTGAAAGTATTGAAAGCTGCCACTCTTGTCCCCCACCAGTGTTAAGTATTTTTTCATTGTGGTGACTCCCCCTAGACCTGGTTGATGACTACTTGAGAGTCAGCTTTAACTTCTATTTTATTAGCACCCAACACCTTGGCAACTACTAAGCTAACAAGTAGCACCTCATATTTTGCTTCGTTGTTGGTAATTTTGAACGCCAGTCTGATGCCTTAGTCATACTCTTCACTAACGTTGGTAATGATCGCACCCCCCACTCCCCCTCCAGTTTAGCAGAATGTGCCATCGATGAAGATTTTCCAGGGTTTCACGGGAGGTGCATCTCAAAACTCTTATGGGAAGCCAATAAACTCTACGACGAAGGCTACTAGTACTTGTCCTTTAACATAGCTTCTGGGGACATAGTCAATGTCTAACTTGCTCAGCTGTATTGCTCAATTCATTAACTAGCTCGAGATGTTTGGTCACTGTAAGATTTTCTTCAAATGGGCTTTAGTAAGAACTTGTATTGGGTGTGCTTGGAAGTACGGTCTAAGTTGGCGGGTGGTCATTATAAGGGCGAAGGCAAGCTAGTCCATGCGGGGGCATCTTGCTTCCGCACCTCGAAAAGCATGGTTGGTGTAATACACTGATTTCTAGGAGCCCTTCAATCCTCGTACTAAAGCTGCGGAGACTGCGTATGGGGAAACGAAAAAATACAAGCTCAAGACTTCACCCGGTTCAGCTTGACTAAGTAGTGGAGAACTGGCAAGGTACTGCTTGAGGTTCTCAAATGCTTGGTTGCACTCACTCATCGTTCCAAGTCTATGCCTTCCATAGTACCTTAAAAAATGGCAAGCACTTGTCTGTTGACTTGGATACAAATCGGTTAAGGGTCACCACCCGGTTGACAAGTTTCTGTATGTCCTTGATGCTTCAAGGTGGGGCTATGTTTGAGTATGGCCCCCTCCTTTTCCAGGTTGGCCTCTATCCTACGCCCGAGACCATGAAACCCAAGAAGTTCCAAGACTCTATGCCAAATGCACACTTTTCCGGGTTAAGCTTCATCTGGTAGCACCTCAGTACCGTGAAGGCATCGCATAGGTCAGCTAAGTGTTCAAGTGTCCTGCTCTTCACAAGTAAGTTGTCCACATAAACCTCCATGTTTCGTCTTATATGTTCCTTGAACATTTGGTTTACTAACCATTAGTAGGTGGCACCCTTGTTTTTCATGAAAAAAGGCATGGCCATGTAGCAGTACAATCCCACAGAAGGCGCCACTGCTAATAGTTTATGTTAACATCGTGTTTTGTATGTCCAGACAAGGTTCCATCAACTCGGGTCATGATCTTCACCTGCAAGCACAAAGATGAAAGTGGGCTTAGGGAACCTTTGATGCTTAAGTCAGTGTCTTGTGTATGGAGTAGTAGTTCATCAATCATCGAGTTCAAAGAGGGATCTTGACGTAGCTTTTATATGAGGTTACAACGCTGGGGGGGGGGGGGGGGGGGCATTATGTACCCTATGTCAAGGTTCAGCTATCCCGCCCACTTCTTGTCTTAGCCTGGATATTTAATGCAACATGGCATCTGAGGTAGTGCTTTTAATATGGCGTGGCTTCCACAGGGCACCCAGACAGTGGGTGAGAGGTGCGGTCATTTCTAATCCCCTTCATCAGAGAATGGTGGGCAACCCATATCCTCTCTTCACTTGTCAGTATAGGTCCTTTAATACTTGGTGTCATAGGAGATGTCAAAGTCGGCGTGTCCTATCTATCTCTCTTTGTCCGGTTTCTCGTTCGATGCACCCTCTTCACCTTATGCAACTAGAGGGTCAGGCCATTTTGGCGATTCTGTAGCCATTGGAGGGTAAGGCCTGGGTTGAGATAGGCCTCACTATTTTTCCCAAGTCCAACTAGCATGGGCTGGGTGGCGAATATCCCTCACAATTTCGATCCCATATATATTTCCTGACTCTCTCCCAAGAGAGTGGTCGGTCACCTTAAGGACGATGTTTCCTACTTGGAGGAATATCCTAAAGGCTATAGCAATAGATGACTTGAAAAAATTTTTGTCGAAGTGGCCATTGGAAATCCATGCTTGCATTTGAAAAAAAAAAAAATCCATTCCTCACAAAGAAACAAAAACTTGGTGGAAACTTTTCTCTATGCCTAAGAGTACTGGCATTGACTTAGTTAAGTGATAGTGAAGTCTCCAATACGACTATCCCTTAAAATGAGGCTACAATAGATTAAGCATCATTGAGTTTAGATGACTTTGAGCTATAGGAAAATTATCTTGGGAGTCATATTTGGCCAAATACTGTAGCAAAGTTATCTCACTTGTTTATTATTTAAAAGGGAGTTTATATATGATCCTAGGTTATTTCAATTCATTTGTATATTGAGTTTTGAGTAAATTTTTTTAAAGATACAATTTTTTTCTAAAGGGCTATATATGGACTGTTGGAATATGCCTATGAATTGGTAGAGGTCTCTGGGATGAAGAGAGCATGTTCAGAGGAGCGAAAAGTGATTCGGTTTGGTAAGTGAGATGAAAATTTTGAGTTTTAAGATGAAATATTTTATGTTATTATTTTTTTGAGATTTGAAAAAGTTGAATTATTTATTATATTTTATATGTGGATTTGAAAAAGTTGTAATAATGAGATGAGAATTTTGAGTTTGAGATGAAAATTTTATAGTACTGCCAAACTGAACTAGTGAAAAGCCATCTCTAAATTAACTTTGCATAATGATTTATAAGTTGTTGGTTATGACCGTGAAGTTGATTTAGGTTGATGGACTGATTTTATGTATTTTGATGTATAGATTCAGGGAGATGATGAAAATGAAAATAAAAATGTATTTTACAAAAATAAAAAATGCATTAAAAAAGTAGATACAAGATTTTAAAAAATAATACTATTTTTTTATTATTGAGAGCAGATGACTAATCCAATAGTGAGTTCAAATTTTAAATAATTAGCCAAAAGTCAAAAAGTGACATTAACTAAAATTTCTCTAAAATTCTGCCTAAATCAAATACTAGTGCTCTAAGAACAAGTGAACATTATATGGAGTGAATACATTAAAAAAACAACGAATCAATGCATGGCTTTGTTTTAAAACAAAGTCCGAATGCTAGCTCTATCAAACCACAAGCGAATTACAGCTTGATAACATTTATTGGAATGCAACTGATGATCCTATGGGATGGGAATGCATATCTTCGATTACTACTGATGCCAGAGACTTGAATTAGCTCTGTGTCCTTAATTGGGTCCATCACAATAGCAACGCTATTGTCTAACTTCAGCCATCACCCTCCACACCCTCCACAGCTTCCACCACCATTGTGGTCGCCACCATCAAGGCCACCACCGTGATGGCCACCATAGCCTCCTCCACCGCCATCTTCTCCATGTTTGCCGTTTTTCTGCTTGCTATGTTTAGTAGACTTATCTCCTCCATGTTTGCCGCTTTTCCGCTTGCTAGGTTTATACTTATCATCAGCACAAGCAAAGATGACCATTGATATAATAGAGAGGAATATGATGATCATGCCCACAAAATGTAACCCACCCCAGCTTCCCAGCACAATGCTCGCCTCATCTGCAACGAAATCTCTTGCCATTTCTGAGAGTAATTCTTTCTCTTGCTTATTAGCTATGGAACCTTTACGAACCATCCATATATATATACTCGTAACCTTTTCATAGGCCATCAGTGGTGTGTATGGGGACCGGGAATTGCTTCTCTCAAGTCTTCTCTTCCCTCAAGTAATTTATGAAGATAATTCTTAGTGCATCTGTGCATGGTAGGTGAAGAGACAATGGTGATTCAGAAGTATCCGACCAATAACTGTGTCTTGCGTGTTTTTTGATTATTGTTATTTTACGTAGATTTATTAAATATTTTGTACAAGCAGCTTTGATCAACCTGGAGTATGAGATCGAGTAGATATTTTCTCATGTCTGAAATTGATTATTGGTGCACTCTATGTACGATTCGGTAAGGCACGCAAAAGAATCTCAGCAATAAATCTTTCTCATCTCATTTCATATCATCTAATCATTATAATTTTTTTAAATTTTTACATAAAATAAAATAAATAATTCAATTTTTTTAAATTTTAAAATAAAAATAATATTAAAAAAATATACTCTAATAATCTTTTATTTAATTTTTAACTTTTATGTCAACATAACCAACTCAATAAGTTGTAGGGCCTAAGGTGAAATTTTGAGTAAGGTCTTTTACATTGAAAAGGTAAAATACAATCAATTTATTTTTATTTTTATTTTTATGTTAAATTTTTATTTAAAAATCACTTCTATTGTAAATCCATTTTTATTTAAGATTTTTACCACATTCTCAATCAATAACCGACTTAATTTTTATTAAAAAATTATTGACTTAAAAAGAATTTTATCAAAATTAGTTTTACAACAAGTGCTTTTGATTCTCAAAATCAATTAATCCATTATTGTAAATAAAATTCTATAAACCCACACATTTGGAAAAGAAAAAAAGGACTATTGTCTCTTCAAATGATTATACTAAAACCTTTTATCAATACTGAAAAGTAGATTTTACTCTTTATAATTTCCATACTGAATATTAAACTAATAATAACAAAAGGAAGGTGTATCCCTAGAATGAGATTACGTGAAATAATTGTTTTGTGGAGATAAGATGAGAATTTAGATCACTTTATGTCTCACTACCAATACCAGAAATGAAAAGGAAATGGATATGAGAAAAAGTTTCGTCATCATAAAATAAACTCAAACATAATAAAACTCTAAAAAAAGAATTCCAATATTAACACATATATTTAGAAATATAATCATAAAGATTCAAGAATAATAAAACAAAAAAAAAATCTCAAGCCAATGAATATGTTATTGGCAATTGAGATCATTACTAACATCTTTATTAATTACTTAATATGAAAATAAAAGTTTTGGTGGTGAGATGAAAAATTCTAAAAACGAAAACTATAAACTAAGAAAAGTTCAATAAAAATTGAGATTTAAGAAGAAATGAAAAATATGATCATCTAGAAGTAGAACCAATTAAATAAGATCTATTTGATACTTTTGATATTTTTTCCGTTGATTTATTCAATTATTTCTAATTATGACTTCTTTTTTCTTTTAAAAAATTCTACTTGAAATATTTTTAAGGAGCCTTCTTCCACTAGGGGCCTTAGGCAACTACCTAAGTTACCTAATGGAAGAGCCGGCCCTATATGTCAAGTAATCAACTCAAAAGTATACAATAATTTCAAAGGCCTATCATAGATTCCACACTACAAGCAATTCTCCCAAAAACAGGGAACAACCACTATCCACCCAAGGTATAAATACACTAGAGTAATAAAGAGGTGGTAAAAGTGTAGCAAGTGTATCACCATCCATAAATGATTTCAAATGGACTCCATATATGTCAAGTAAGCATAGTATCCCCACATCAATACACAAAAACAATGAATGCAAAGATTATGAGACTAACTCAGAACATCGCAAGTGGCCATGGTGTGTGTAGGAAGATTTAATGCATGTTTCCCAATTGGATTCAAAAGAGATTGACTTTGAAGCTTAGTTTCTAGTATTAATGAGCATGGCAAGTGAAGACCTTAAGGTACATTTCTCGAGGAAAAGATGGGTAGAGTATGCTTTAGTCAAGACTCAGATGGAGATTTTGGTGAAGGTAGGCTAAGAGGAAGGTATGGATAGCTGCTATGAGAACTTTCTTGATCACTGGCCTAGACTCATAGGCCCTCGGCTTTCAAAATTATTTTTCCCACCCACTTTTGAGTTTGCAATTGTGATAGAATCTTATACAAAGCCAACATTAACTGTGCAAGATTTCTTATCACGTCGGATTTCTAAACCAATACTCCTATTGTTAACGACTTTCAAACTTGTCAATGTAACAGAATCCTGAGTCAGGCCATGAGGACCTTTTGGATCACCTAATTTAACAGGCTACTAGGTTTCGAAATCAATCTTCTTGGTATCGATGGGTTTTGAGCTCATCAATGTACTAGAATCCTAGGGTCGAAACCTCTTGAAGTTCAAAACCATAATTTTCCTTCTATGAAAAACCAAAACACAAATCCCTCTAAAAACTCAAGTTCACAAATTCAAAAGACCAAGAACACCTAGGGTTCCATCTTCCTTAAAGAGAAAACCCTACAATTTCATACTGGCTTTCTTGGTTCTTGAAACAATTTCTCATCGGGTCTAGATTCCTCTATCCAATAGACTTGATATTGGCTTTCTTGGGTTTGTTTTTTCCAATATTGTTGTTGGGTCTCAAAGCGAGTCGATTGGTGTTCACATCACAACCCTACCTCCAGATCCACAAGCGCTGAAGCAAGGCACCTCCTTAAGCCCAGACTTAATACCAAACGCCTTCCCGGATGACCCTGCCGGTTGAATTTCTCTCTCTCTCTCTCTCTCTCTCTCTCTCTCTCTCTCTCTCTCTCTCTCTCTCTTTTGTGCTCCTTGTACAATATATACATATCAATGACATCCTCTCTTTCCTTTGCAAAACTCTTTACTTTCATCTTGCCTTCATTACCTTTTCTTTGCTTTCCTTGTTGGGGTCTGTAACGGATTAGGAGTTAAGGCAAGGGCTCTCCCAGCTTCTTGTCTTGTCGAGACCCTTCAGTGGAGATGGCTGGTTAGTCAGCTGACTAGACCCGGTCAGTATCTCCCAGTGAGGGGGGGGGGGTCAGGTAATGATGTTTAAGACCACTCATATTAGTTAACACCAATAATCAAACTTTAAATGCAAGATAATCAAACATGTATGATCGGGTAGATGAGTAGTCGATTAACCGAGGGCTAGAGATTTACTCCTACGTGCAAGAAGCCAAGCAGTCTGTAAAGACTAGGCCCACCTTGCTGATGCTCGTAAACGAGAGGGAGTTCAAGCAGTTCGTAAGACTGAACTCACCTTGTTAACCCTTGTGAACTTGAGAGAGGTCAAGTAGTTCGTAAGATTTGACTCGCCTCATTGACCCTCATAGATGTGAGGGCTGTCCCGAAGAGGAATACTTGAACTTTATCCCAGATATCTACACCAGTCATGGTAATGGTTCCAGTCAAACTGTCTTTAGTTGTCTGTTATCATCTCTTGTCAGCTTTGACCCACTTGGTAAAGTAGTCTACAGCCACCACTACAAACTTTGCCCCCCTTTGCCCAGAGGGAGGGGGCCCACCAGGTCAATGCCCCATTGTACAAAAGGCCACGATGATGATTGACATCAGTTCCTCAGGTGGTAATAAGGTATCAGGGAGAATTCCTGCCAGTTCTAACATCTTTGAACAAACTCCTCTGCGTCTCTAAGGGCATGTGGCTAGTAGTATCCCAACCTCATTACCTTGCCCGCCAATGCTTTCCTTATAATGTGGTTACTGTATACTCCTTCGTGTACTCCTGCTACGACGTATTACGCTTTTGCAAGCGAGAAGCACCTTGAGAGAGGCATGAAATAACCCCTTCTGTATAGGACTCCATCAATCAAAATGAAGTGTGTTACCCTATTCTTGATCTTCTTCGCTTTCCACTTATCGTTGGGTAACTCATTGGCATCGAGGTACTTGATTATGTCCACACCCCATTATGGAGCTTCCGATCATACTTCTAAGACCTCGGCCCCTAACGCAGGCATCTCTACAGTCCCTGACCACTGTCTATTCTGGTAAGGGTGAGTCTTCCTACTCAGACGCAACCCATGCCAATTTATCGGCTGTTTTTAACTCTTGATATTTGTTGGATCTGAAAGTATTGGAAGCTACCGCTCTTGTCCTCGACCAGTGTCAAGTATATTTTCAACTTCTTGCCATTCGTGGTGAACTCCCCTCGGACCTTGTTGACGACTACTAGAGAGTCAACTTTAACTTCTATTTTCTTAGCAACAACGCCTCGGTAACTACTAAGATGGCAAGCCGCACCTCATATTTTGCTTCATTATTGGTAATTTTGAAAGCCAGTCTGATGGCTTAGTCATACTCTTCACCAACGTTGATAATGATATTCACCCTCACTCCCCCTCCAGCTCGGCAGGATGTGCCATCGATGAAGATTTTCTAGGGCTTCACGAGAGGGTCATCTTGAATCTCTTTTGGGAAGCTAGTAAACTCTATGATGAAGTCTACCAATACTTATCCTTTAACGTAGCTTCTAGGGACATACTCAATGTCTAACTCACTTAGCTCTAATGCCCAATTCATTAACCAGCTTGAGACGTTTGGTCACTATAAGATCTTCTTCAAATGGGTTTAAGTCAGGACCCATATTGGGCGTGCTTGGAAGTATAGTCTAAGTCAACGGGCAGTTATTATAAGGGCGAAGGCAAGCTGGTCTATGAAGGGGTATCTTGCTTCTGCACCCTGGAATAGTTGGTGTAGTACACCGGCTTCTAGGAGCCTTTCAAATCTCGTACTAAAGTTGCAAAAATTGCGTATGGGGAAACAGACAAATACAAGCTCAAGACTTCACTTGGGTCGGCTTAATTGAGTAGTGGAGGACTAGCAAGGTACTACTTAAGGTTCTTAAATGCTTGGTTGCACTCACCATTCCAAGTCTACGCCTTCTGCAATACCTTAAAAAGGGCAAGCACTTATTTGTTGACTTGGATATAAATCGATTAAGGGTCGCCACTAGGCCGATGAGTTTCTGTATGTTGTTGATACTTCAAGGTGGGGCCATGCTTGAGTATGGCCCCTTCATTTTCCGGGTTGGCCTCGATCCTATGCTTTGAGACCATGAAACCCAAGTACTTCTAAGACTCTATGCCAAAACGCACACTTTCTCGAGTTAAGCTTCATCTGGTAGCACCTCAATATTGTGAAGGCATCGCATAGGTCGACTTGTTGTTCAGGGGTTCTGCTCTTCACAAGTAAGTTGTAAACATAAACCTCCATGTTTTGTCTTATCTATTCCTTGAACATTTGGTTTACTAACCGTTAGTAGGTGACCTCCACATTTTTCAAGCTGAAAGGCATGGCTGTGTAGCAATACAATCCCACAGTAGGCACCACTGCTAACAGTTCGTGTTAACGTCATGTTTTGCATGCCCGGACAAGGTTCTAGCAACTTGGATCATGATCTTCACCTGCAAACATGAAGACAAAAGTGAGCTCAGGGAACCTTTGGTGCTTAAGTCAGTGTCTTGTGTATGGAGCAGTAGTTCATCAATCTTCAAGTTCAAAAAGAGTTCTTGATGTAGCTTTTATACAAGGTTACATTGCGGGAGGAGGGACAAGGAGGTGAAGGGGGGGGGGGGGGGGGGGGGGAATATTTTGCACCCTATGTCAAGGTTTAGCTGTCCCGCCCACTTCTGACTTAGCCTGGATATTTAATGCAACATAGCATCTGAGGTAGTGCTTTTAATGCGACATGGCTTCCAAAGGGGTATCTCGGCAATGGGTGAGCAGTGCGGTCATTTCTAATCCCCTTCATCAAAGAATGGAGAGTTGCTCGTGCCCTCTGTTTACTTGCCGGTGTAGGTCCTTTAATGCTTGGTGTGGAGACGTCAAAGTTGGCGCGTCCCATCTATCTCCCTTTGTCTAGTTTCCTGCGCAATGCACCCTTATTCTCCTTTTGGTGATTATGCAGTCGTTGGAGGGTAAGGCCCAGGTTGAGACGGGCCTCAATGTTTCACCCAAGTCCAACTAGCATGGGTCGGGTGGGGATTATCCCTCCCAGTTCCGATCCCATATATATATTTTCCTAACTCCCTCCCAAGAGAGTTGTCAGTCACCTTAAGCATGATGATTCCTACTTTGAGGAATATCCTAAAGGCTATTAATAGATGACTTGAAACAATTTATGTCGAAGTGGCCATTGGAAATCCATGCTTGCATTTGAAAATAGAAAAATTCCAATCCTCACAAAGAAACAAAAACTCAATGGAAACTTTTCTCTACTAGTAGGTACCTGAGCTAAGAGAAGTGGCATTGACTTAGTTAAGTGATAGTGAAGTCTCCAATATGAATATCCCTTAAGGTGAGGCTGCAATAGATTAGGCATCATTGAGTTTAGATGACTTTGAGCTATAGGAAAATTATCTTGGGAGTCATATTTGGCCAACTACCGTAGCAAAGTTATCTCACTTGTTTATTATTTAAAAGGGAGTTTATATATGATCCTAGCTTATTTCAATTAATTTGTATATGAGTAATGTTACATACAGTCGTAGAATTGTAAACGCCGCGCAATCGCTTTGAAAAAGAGTGGGGTCCACGATTAAAAAGTTAATTTTTTTTTTCATGTGGGTCTCATATTAATTCATTTTTTTCAAAGCGACTGCACACCACTTGCACAACCACGACTGTAAATATCATTTCTCTTTATATATTGAGTTTTGAGTAAATATTTTTAAAAATACAATTTTTTTCTAAAGGGCTATATATGGACTGTTGAAATATGTCTATGCATTGGAAGATGTCTCTGGGATGAAGAGAGCATGTTCAGATAATAGCGAAAAGTTAGTGAAAAGCCATCTCTAAATTAACTTGTTGGTTATGACCGTGAAGTTGATTTTGTATATATTTTAATATTTTTTGTTCAAAAGCGAAGTTAATTTAGGTTAATGGACGGATTTTATGTATTTTGATGTATAGATTCTTGGAGATTATGAAAATAAAAATAAAAAAGTATTTTACAAAAATAAAAAATGCATTAAAAAGTCAAAAGTCAAAAAGGGACATATTATCTAAAATTTCTCCAAAATTCTGCCTAAATCAATACTAGTGCGTTACGGATAGAAATCTTAAAACGAAAGGACAGGATCCTCCTGTTAATTTTGCAGTGGCGTCACTTAATTTAAATGTTAGATCTCCGAAGAGAAGATTAATTGCAAGATGCGTGACATTATGATAAATCAAGTGACAATTTTGAGATTTTAGGAATTATTTAAAAAAATAAGTGATATGTCCAAGGGGATGAATTAGAATTTTATTTTATTTTTCCTTTGTAGGCAAGACATATGACACACAACACTAAGGACAAGAGAACATTATATGGAGTGAATACATTAAAAAAAACAACGAATCAATGCATGGCTTAGTTTTAAAACAAAGTCCTAATGCTAGCTCTATCAAACCACAAGCGAATGCAACTAGTGATTCTATGGAATGGGAATGCATATCTTCGATTACTACTGATGCCGGAGACTTGAAGCTCCTTGTCCTTAATTGGGTCCATCGCAATGGCAATGCTATTGTCTAACCTTGACCTCTGCCATCACCTCCACCATCACTCCCGCCATCACCTCTGCATCTTCCGCTGCCATCATGGCCTCCTCCACTGCCATCTCCTCCATGTTTGCCGCTTTTCCGCTTGCTAGATTTAATAGAGAACTCATCATCATCTCCACATGGAAAGATGACCATTGATGTAATAGAGAGGAACATGATGATCATGCCCACCAAATGTAACCCGCCTCAGCTTTCCAGCACAATACTCGTGCCATTTGCAACGAAATCTCTCGCCATTTCTATGAGTAATTCGTTCTCTTGCTTATTAGCTATGAAACCTTTACGAACCATTCATATATACTCTTAACCTTTCACTGGGCCATCAATGGTGTGTGCCCCCACTCCATCAATTGCATTGATTGTGTAGTGGGGGCCGGGAAATTTTAGCTCAGAAGTAGTATTTTCTCTGCTATATGTTGCTAGATATTTATGAAGACAATTCTGTGTATGGTGGGTTCTGGGAAGAGAGACACGTATGATGATTCACAACTATGCGACCAACCTGGAGTATGATAGTAGATATTTTCCTATTTATTTTCACAACTATTCTCATTTTATCTAATCATTATAACCTTCTTAAATTCCTTTACAAAATATAATATATAATTCAATTTTTTCAAATTTTAAAATAAAAATAATATTAAAAATATTATATTTTAACAATATTTTATTCACTTTTTAACTATTATATCAACTCATCTCAAAAGCAATAGTTTCAAAGGTCAATCAAAGATTCCGCACTACAAGCAATTCCCCCAACAAGAGGGAACAACCACCCAAGGTAAAAATAAGTGATTTCAAATGGACTCCCATCACCAAAAATTATTACGACTCTCAAGAGTACTGATCCGACTGCTTCAGCAATTTACGGCCCTGTAATAAATCTCAAGCTCTTCTATAGGAACAATCATTAGTTGAAAAAGGAGGCATACATTATGGATAGCGTAGTTGGCTAAAACAAGCACCAATCTCCTTTTATTACTTGAATATATATATATATATATACAGCCCTTTAATTTCCTTTACATATAACGAACTTTACAGGAACAAACTTCGTTTTAAAGTTCAACAATTTATGAGATTTACAACAGAATAACAAGTTGAAGGTCTTAATACAGGAAGAAATTGGGATGTTGATTTACAGTCGTGTGGGAATCAAAAAGGGGAACACGTTGGGAAAAGTGGAAACTAAATGACCTGGAAAAGAATAAATTTGATCTTCTTTGACAACATTATAGGAACCCATTCCAATCAAATGCAGGAGTGGGTGGCTTTCAGACAAGGCTTCCAAACAAACTTCTAAGCTTCCGGTATAGGTGTCAGTAGTTCCTGGTAAAAATATAGTCAAGTAAGCATAGCATCCCCACATCAATACACAAAAACAATGAATGCAAAGATTACGAGACTACCTCAGAATACCGCAGGTGGCCATGGTGTGTGTGGGAAGATTTAACGCGTGTTTCCCAGTTGGATTCAAGAGAGGTTGACTTAGAAGCTTGGTTTCTAGTATTAAGGAGCATGGCAAGTGAAGACCTTGAAGGTACATTTCTCGAGGAAATGAAGGGTAGAGTACGCTTTAGCCAAGACTCAGATGGAGATTTTGGTGAAGGTAGGCTAAGAGGAAGGTTTGGATAGCTGCTATGAGAACTTTCTTGATCACCTAGACTCATAGGCCCTCGGCTTTCGAAATTCTTTTTCCCACCCACTTTTGAGTTTGCAACTGTGATAGAATCTTGTACAAAGCCAGCATTAACTTGAGTGCAAGATTTCTTATCATGCCGGATTTCTAAACCAATACTCTTATTGTTAACGACTTTCAAACTTGTCAATGTAAAAGAATCCTGAGTAAGGCCATGAGGACCTTTTGGAACACCTAATTTAACAGGCTGCTGGGTTTTGAAATCAATCTTCTTGGTATCAATGGGTTTTGAGCTCATCAATGTACTAGAATCCTGAATAAGATCCAGAGACTGTTTGGAATCATTCCTCATTTCCATTTGCATGTCAGGATTGGATCTGGCAGAAGAAGACAGAAAACAAGAATCAACAGACACTGAACTTGCAGGTTGCACTTTTGTCTTTTCATCCACAACACTCAAGTACTTGAAATCTTTAAGTGAAGAATCTACTGAAGGCCTTTTCTCCAATTCGGTACTTTTTACAGTAATCCCAAAATCGTCCCCTCTGTAATCAATTGACCCCTGCATATCTGAAGAACTTGAATTTGACTTTCGAGATTTTACTGTATGTACAGAATCAATATAGATTGTTTTCTCAACCATGGGACTCATAGAGCCTGATTCCCATTTGGTGTCCTCATTGGCCAATAATTCTCGAAAAGTTTTGTGGCCTTTTCTGTGAAAATTTGACCCACCCACCCTGGAATTCTCACCTTTTCCAGAAAAACCAAGAACTTCTTCTTCATGGAGAGACTGGGAAGATTCATTCTGGCAGGTCAATATGCCATTACCATGCAAACGCCTGTTCTGAGGTGATTCATCTGGTTTCTCACAATCTTTTTTATGAGCAGTTTGTTTGGATTCAATTCTCAACTCAGTCTTATCTTTGTGCAGCTCCGCTGATTGGTGTCCATCCAGTGATCTTTGCTCAGGTGCAGCATTCCTAGCTCGCTACGGAAATAAAGTAGGTAATATTATTTGGAAATGACTTTAGACATGACAATAATAACACAGCAGGAAAGAAAACAAGCAGATAGGGATGATCTAAATACCTCTTTATCCGACTCACTGAAACCAGAATATGAAGATTTTGCTCTCAAACTACGGACTGTAGAAATGGGTACCCCTCTCTGCATGCTCATCCCCGGTGTAGGATTTATAAGGCAAAAGGAATTTTTTAGGCAAAACCTAGGAAATAAGCCACAAATTCTAGATGATGAAATTTCAGATCCGTCAAAACCATCAGCTTCTTCTTCATTTTCTTCCACATCTATGTTATGGGATTGGCATGTCACAACATTTTGCATGTACTGATTAAGTGGATCATGTTTATCCCCAGCTGCTACCTTCTCTAAATGTCTCAGCTGCTCTCGTATAATAGGTTGCTTCCAAGTAGCATGTTGCGGTGTTTCAGAAGCCATTGCCTTTGCTGCAGTTAAGAAACGACCAATCATGATATCCCGAGTTTGTGGATCCATTGAGAAGGTTCCAGATGGTTTAACATCTGGACCATCCAAGCTACTCAACCCACTAGTGCTGCAGTTCATAAAAAATGATTCTGTCATAGAAATTGTGTCAAGGGCGTCAAAATAGGCCTCATCACCATCCTCTGAACCAAAACCCTCAAACTCCATCTTCTCATTGCAGCTCTCATAGTTAGTCACATTTTTATCCATAAATGAAACGTGTTGAGACCTGGGAAGGAAGTTTTCTGTTTTGGACTGAGTAATACTTGTAGGTTTAGAACTTTTATCTGAATCTTGCTGTTTGACCTTTGGAACCCTCCCAGGTGGAAGCCTTGGAGTTACATGAGGCCGTTCAAGAGCAACATTTTGTGCTTTCCTTTCATCTTTTGGTCTTCCTGGGATTTGCTCCCAGAGAAAAGGAACAGTTCCTGGGTTACTCACTGGACCTGATTTAAGATCTGACTTGTAAACAGGAAGGGGAGGTATTTTAGGTAATGAATTATCAGTAATCCTTTTGTTTTCAGCTTGTATGGAGGCCGCTGCTAATGGGACTCTCCTCACGGATAAAAGTGGCTGATAAAAATCTAGTTGTTTGTCTTCCATTAGATTCTTGAGATTCATCTATTAGTTTCTGCAAAAAATCAGCATCAGATCTAACTGCAGTCAGACTGAGCAAGATTGAAGAACAAGGGGCAAACCATGGAAGAAATAACATATGAAATACTACAAATCCCAGTTCTATCCAGTGTCATATAAATAAATAAACAAAGGAGTAAATAAACAAACAGTAATGCAGTCTATACTAGTGTTACACAGAAACTAAGACTAGCATAAACAGTAAAATTCATTTCTCTCTTGCTGATATAGGAGTGTGCAAATCTTGACTGGACGTTAATGAGTTAAATAAACATAATATAACCAGGATGGTTTAAAATTTTGTAAGCATCTAGCTTAACATAAACATCAAAGTTACATTGAGTGATAAGCATCTAGCTTAACAATTTTTTTACAGGGATTTTCTTTCCCAGACATTCACAATTACATTTTAAGTACTTTTTCAGTAATTTCACTGTTTACAATGAAAATGAAGTTTTCATCTCAAGAAAAATAACAGATCGAAAATTGGTAAGCCCCATACTCCTTGTACAGACATGATACGATTCAAACGCTAATGGGACAATTCGTTATTAAGTTCAAGATTAGTGGTTTCTTTTAGCTCAAACTCAGAAGCTAAGGCTATGTTTAGTTTTCCCTTCTTTTCAAGTTCAATCTAAACATGTATAAACACCCAAGAAAATGATATTTCTCAAAAATCTTATTCATCTAATCATTATCTAGGTTTCCATAAAAAAACACAAAAACCAAAACAACCTTACAAAAATCCAAAACTAAAAGAACAATTCACACATAAATTGTATCCAGACACTTTTCATTTTCTTACCCACTTTCACAACACCCAAAACAAAACACATCTAAATTTTGTTTCAGGAGTTCAGGGAAATTCTTAAAGTTTTTACTAACCAAACATGCCCTTAAGTTCTCTAGATACTTCAAGCCCGGTTTCACGAATAAGGTAATGGAAATCAATTAACCTAAAACCGATTTTTCATCATTAGAGTTAAAAAAATAAATAAAAAATAAAAAATGAAGAAGAAGAAGAAGAAGCCCAATACAACAGAGATTTGAAGACTAATACAGTTAATTTTAGTGAGTTGACATTCGCATGTTTATGGACCTGAAGAAAAAAAAAAAAAAAAGAATAACCCATACAGTTGGGGTTCAATTTTCACTCGAATTCTTATCCTTTCTAAGCAACCAAAACGTATTGGTAAGATTTGACCAAATGAGCAGCATTGTTGATTACCTCTCTACCTACGAAAAATCAATAATAATTGACAATTAAAAGAAGCAGTAAAAGTTCAGCAAAGAAAACGCTAAAACAACTCAAACTCCCTAGATGGTGCTCAAATTCTTCAATCCCAAATGAACACAAACAGAGATTACATCAGAATCCTGTATACTACACCCAAATTTTCCCGCAATACAATCTCATCAAACCCAAATTAGAAAAGGAAAAAGAAGTTCAAAAAAAAAAAAAAAATGCTTTATTTGAGCGAATAAAATGAAGAAATATTTAAGAACACTTCAAACATCACACTGAAACTCCTCATCCCAACTTAACGATATTCTTTGAAAGCATTCTTTTTGTGTAACTTAAAGAACAATCATTGTTCGGTCATACATAATCATCCATCAAGAGCAACTGAGCCAAAGAAACATTACGGGCAGAGAGAGATATGCTTCGCACACACAGTGACTCAGAGAGAGAGAGAGAGAACCTGTGAGAAAGAGCCGAACCCAGAAACCAAAGGGGACTGTTCTTGAAAAGAGCAAATGATAGCTCTAAAACTCAGAGAGAGAGAGAGAGAGAGAGAGGAGAGACTCGTTTGAAGTACGAATGTTTTTATTAACTATGGTTGCAGAGTAGAGCTTGAGCCTGAGCTTACCCGCCCTTTTTATTTATGGATTTATCAGCGATTCGCTTGGGATCAGCCGATCAGTGAGAGGAAGCTTTTTGTTTCAGAAAAGAAAAAAACCAGTAAAAGAGAGTAGGAGTGAGTCACAATGCATGCATCATTGATCATTGTAATGTGAATTGGGGTGTGAAAGGTTGCAAGTCAGCAACCCCGTCCCCATCTCCACCCTGCCAATTTAATTATTGTCGATGTTAGCATATCTGAGAAGCTGTCCATGTCTCCTCTCAAGTGATAATGTTTTTTTTATATTTTTTTATTTATATTAAATAAATTTTTTAAATTTATATAATTTAATTTGATACATTAAATCTATTTTATAATTTAAAAAAATTATAACCGAACTTATCACGACAATCAATATCAGTTTGTAAAGATTTTTCTATTCCTTAATGTCAATGATGCATATCTCATCTTGTTTTGTTTTAGGTCATTTTAATTTTTTTTTTTTTTTTGGTTTTTTTCACATTTTTTTTAATATTTTAAAATATTTTTTTAAAAAAGAGAAAAATTTATAATATTATTAAACAATATTTTCTTAATTATTAAATAAAAATAAAATGAACCAGAAGCTCTAACGGGACCCTAGCTTTTTTCTTTGTTTTTACTTCAAAATTGTGAGCTTTCAATCTTAAGGCACAAGTGCCGACACTTTACTTTTAGACACGTGTCTAATTAATTCTCCAATCACATAATTGATATGGAAACTTGGCATACCAGATAGTATAAAAAATTATTTATAATTTTACTTTTAAAAAAAAAAAAATAACTGTAGAAAATCCCGCGAGAAGTGATATTTTTTTACAGACATATAAATAAATTTTTTTAAAAAATAAATAAATGGGAAAATTTTTTGCTTTCACATATAAATTAAGATTAAAATTAAAAATTAAATAAAATATTATTAGAATATATTTTTTTAATATTATTTTTATTTTAAGATTTAAAAAAATTAAATTTTTTATTTTATTTTATGTGGAGATTTAAAAAAATAATAATGATTAGTTAAGGTAAGATAAAATAAGATGATTTATAAAAAAAAAATGAAATTTGCAATCGTAGTTATGTAAACGTCGCGTAGTCTTTTAAAAAAAATAAATTAATACAAGATCTACATGAAAAAAATTAATTTTTTAATCATGAATTTTACATTTTTTTAAAATAATTATATGACATTTGTACATTTTATAATTATATATAATATTACTCTTTATAAAAACAAACGAGTCACGAGCCAAGCATACGACCATTGGAAAAACAACATAAAATAAGATAGATAAGGAAAAATAATTCAGAAAGTGAGAATTTTAACAAGTAAAGCATCAGCATCTCAACTCAGAATAAATACATAAAATCAATAGAAGGATCGATATCATGAAATGCATGCATATGTTTTAAAAAATTAATTTTCTACTCAAGTTGATGAAGTACGTGAATACCTAATCAAGAAGTCTGGCTCTACAATGTGTCCAATGGTAAAAGAATGGGAATAAATCTTCCCAACCCCCTAACCCCCCAATACCCCACCTCTTTTTTATTTTTTAATATTTTTTTAATATTTTTTTTTGAATTTATTTTTTTAAAATTAATTTATTTATTATTTATATATTAAATATTTGATAAAAAATAAAATAATAAAAATTAAAAAATAAGTGAAGTGTGGGGGGTTGGAGGGTTGTGTAGCATAACTCGTACTTTACTTTTAGCAAAGTGTATATCATACATCAATCAATCTAAAACCTAATCTCTTTGAAAAAATTTTAAAAAAAATCTACAACCTAATCCACTCAAGCTCCTCATAAGTTTCAATCTTTTTTTAATAGCTGTCATACAAGTGACAGCAATTCAGGCACGTGGCGGTACACTTCTTTTCCCGACACAGAGTAGTACTATTTATATTTATTGTAAAAGAATAATTATAAATAAGAAATAATATACATTAAACTACTACCTTATTTATATCTTATTATATATATATATATATATGATATAATATATTTATCATCATTTAATAATAAAAAATATATAATAAATAATTATTTAATAATAATAAATATATCATATCTTATTTAATAAAATATAAATAAAATGATAATAAAGTATATATAATTTTCTATTATAAATATATGAAAAGTAACAATTGCAATAGTTCGTGTAAGTGTGGTATAATTATTTTAAAAAATTAAATAAATACAGAATTTATATGAAAAATATTATTTTTTAAATAATAAATTTTATTATTTTTAACTTGATTGTACAGCACTTATACACTCTATAATTATATATAATATTACTCTAACTATATTTATAGCGTGTCATATTTCAAAAAAATAAAAATGAGAAGTGAAAAAGCGTTTATTGGTTATCATTTGAATTCTAAGTTTTTCATAAAATTTTCAATAGAAGTGAGCAATATTTACATATTCATTTTAGAATTGTATAAATTATTTTTATATTATAAAAATATTCCATCTTTTTTCATTAGACTATCTTATGTAAATATATTTAAACAATTTTTTTTTTAAAAAAAAGAAATAACTATTTGGAAGGCTATTGTGTAGAGAAAGATAGTGTTGTAATTAGAGCTAATAATAGTTTGTAACAAAATTTTTAACTTAGAATAGCGCATTAGAGGTTTGATTAAATAGGTTGTACTCTTTTTTTTTTTTTTAAAAAAAAAAAGAAAATTATTTACATCATACTATCATCTTATTTACATTTTACTAAGTAAGATGTAACATATTTATCACTATTTAATAATCATTTATTACATATTTTTTATCATTAAATAGTGATAAATGTTTCACATTATATATAATAAGATACAAATAGAACGATGAAATTTAACTACTAATATAACATTTACTATCCTTTTAAAAATCATGAATCCTAAATGTAGTTCAAAGAAGATAAATATATATAGCATTTATGCCTTGTTTGGTTATACAGATAAGATGAAATGAGATATTTTAAATAGTAATAAATAAAATATTATTATAATATAATTTTTAAATATTAATTTTATATTAAAATTTAAAAAAATTAGATTGTTTATTATATTTTGTATGCAGACTTAAAAAATTATACTGATGAATTAAAATAAAATGAGATGAAATTTTTTATTTTAGGTACTATTTGGCCATTGAAATTTTTTATCTTAAACATAAAATTCTCATTTCATCATTACAATTTTTTCAAATCTCCATACAAAATATAATAAACAATTCAACTTTTTCTTAACTTTTTTAAATTTTAAAATAATAATAATATTAAAATATAATATTTTAATATTTAATTTTAAAATTCAAAATTCTCATATAAAAATTCTCAATGATCAAACGGAACTTATAACCAAACAAGGCTTTAGAATTCTTAGTAAATGACAGTTTAAAGAATCGAATGGCTGTATCAACTTCTTCTCGACGTTCATATGTAAATCTAATTTTTCAAATTCTTTTATTCCTGACTGTTTATTTTAAGTAGACCGAAATTCTACAAAAATTTCATGTAAGAGATCTAATACATCGAAGTCAGATGTAATAATTACTATCCTCGAGATTGTAGTATCAATCAATTCAAAAAATTACTTTTCACCGCAAGTTTTTAAAATTCAAAAGATTTGGTGATGATGATAACTGTAGTGGCAGTAGTAGGAGTAGTGTGAAACAATCATGATAGCAAATCGCTTTTTATTTGGTAAATGTCCTAAATCTCTCGTGCATGAAACCCTTGATTGATGCTAATTATCATATTCCAACGTTCTTTCACTTTCAAAGATTTGAATTATTATTTGGCGTTAATCAAGTTGGGAAATTTTGAGGAAACACATAGAGACCGTTTGTTAAATACATGTCTAAGGTTAATCATGATGTCACATTTTCCGTTAAATATGTATTAAACATTTTAGATCATTGTCTCTATCTTTCAAAATTTAATTAACGTTAGAGTGGTTTTACCGCCACACATGGGGATCTCAGTCGAGATTCTAATAATGATATTTTTTCATATTTTTAAATATATTTTTAAATAATTTATAAGATCATTAAAAAATACATCTTTAATTATTAAATAAAAAGAAAAGAAAAAACCACAGTCGGCATTGACAATGTGTAGCTTTAGCATGTCTCTTAATGTTAAAGCCTCACCACCAAAACTCGATTAGAAATATAGGAAAAATATTAATAAAAAAAGATACTCTAATATTTTAATACGATATAAACACGTGGATGGCCTGAGCATCAATGCAATGATGTATGGTCGCCCATGTTCACTGTCGTGGCCAAGTTGATCATCATCTAATGAATATGTACAGTTTAGGTTAAAAGACGACCAAATATTAACGTAATAAATAATATATATGAATAATTTAGAGTACCACTTGTGGCCAGGTACGAAACAAATCAATATAATTTAGAGGGGTCAGACAAAATATTTTAAAATATGGCCTAAAAAATAAATTTTTTAATGATTAGTTTATGTTTTGTATTACTCATGTAAAACAATTGTCATAAAACTCGAAAGCCCAAGTGACAATGATAAATTTTTAAAGCTTTTGGGTTCATGTGTTAAAAAAATAAAATAAAATAAATTCAATTACATTATTCAACTTGATAATTATATATGAGAAAGGTTTTTCTTTTTGTTATTCGTACCGGATGTTCAGAAATAACGTCTCGACTAATTATGATAGTGTGAATATTCTCGATAAGAAATTTCTTACAAATACACTTCAATTATTTTAAAGAGTACGTATGAAAAAAGTTATTAATCTCAAGAATAACTCGAAGAGCGATGTCCATAACTATAAAGATGATAACATCAACCACAAGTTCAATTGACAATAACTTATATAAAGAAATCTAGTTATTTTCTATGTATTTGTTAATTAAGATGAAAGTACTAAGTATCATATTGATGTTTTAACCAATCTATTTTGTGAACTTGCATGATTAATATATTTGTATATGTTAGTGAGAACATATCAACAATAAAACCTCAACACCAGCCGACAACCATCACCCTATGCTCGTGTTGGAGGTTGCACTGGATTTGCCAAGATCGGCTGCATCGACACCGGTTTTAGCCATGACAATGTTGGACGTTCTAGCCAGATCCAACAAGGACGACGCCAATTTTGGTTACCACTTGGGGTGGTGGCAACAGCCTACCACCAACCGACTTCCAAATAAATTTTTTTAATAATTACTATAACCATCTCGCGAGGTACCTGGTAGCTGCATAAGTAATAGCTGAAAAAATAATCGGAGAGTGTTATAAAAAACAATTAGTTATATAGTAGTTTCTAGGTTAAACCTTTTTATTAATAAAAAATTTATATGCAGTCATTTTTACGTACTCTTTGTATACTATACTAATGTAATTGGCTGCATCATTTTTTTTTAATATAAAATAACTGCTTTAGCTAATCACATAAGTGAAGTACACAATGAATATACAAAAATGACTGTATATAGTAGAACCCATCTATTTTATGGTTTTAGTAATAATCCTATGTGGTTTATTTTATTTTAAAATTTTCATAGACATTAGCCATGTTTGGAAAGTTAGAGTATTTCATCTTATCTTATTATTATAATTTTTTAAATTTTCACACAAAATATAATAAATAATTCAATTTTTTAATCTCAAAATAATAATAATATTCTAACAATATTTTATTCAACTTTTAAACTGTACCGTAATATCTCATCTCATCTCACTATTCAAACTGCACCTAAGTAGCAACTTATGATTGGAGGGTGTAAAAGAGTTATGGATACAATAATGGGTAATGTTGAGCGTAAATAATTTTACACATTTAATAAAACCAATCATACTAAGATTGAGATGTATAATTGTATACCTATATTTTTAAGTGACAGATCGATGATTCTCACAGAACCTATACATATGCTTCTGCGAATATATAGATCCATTTCATAAAAATTTCTAAGTCGCAAATGCTATTATAATGATACTCAAGTAATTCAACATTAGACATGGCCCATCTATCAACTCCGCCTCTCTCAAAAGAATTTCCCCCTCTATAACCCAAGAATCCCGACCCTCATCCCTTCCCACGAGCACTGGTTTAGAAAATGTTCGACCTATCGCTTCATGACCGCCAAATTTATATATGCACCACATTAGTTCATTTCAGAAACCCTAATATTCAAGAAGGGCCAAGACGTTGTCATCTGACTAGCACATGTAACTCATGCACCGGTCAAGCAATGCACTGATCCCACATGCCATGATTATGTAATTATGATGACTACACGAGTGGCACAAGTGAACTCCTTAGCTTCATATCTTCATAATGCGTTCAACCCACTCCATTCTTGCTAGCATGTGAGCCGTATGCTTCGGCACAATGGCTAGTTCACATTGGGTGCTGCTGATGGTCGACCTTTTCCGTCTCTAGCTGTTCTAATATGTTCATGCTTTATTTAAAGAAAAATTTTAGTTGTAAGTAATTCTGTATACTAATATGTGCATCTATTTAATGTAATTAATAAAAAAGTAAATTTTATTAAAATAATGTTAATTTAAATTTTAAATATGAAGATATAAGTATTAGTACATAGATTGATACACGAATTCATTTAAACATAACAAAACTCTTCTCTAAATGAGAATATTAAGACAGTGGAGATTGATCTCTCCTATGAAATGTATCAAAATATTTATTATAGTCTCTTTCTATCACAAGTGACCTCAACTCACAACAGTCAATCCAATTATTGGATCAATACCAACTCTTTTTGATTGAGCCGAAGAATAAGTACCGAACAATAAAAAACCAATCTTGATATTTTTCCACGGTGGAAAAACTATGCTAGGTGGATTTTTTCACCATGGAAAAAGCCTTTACAATATGTTCCTTAATTTAGCTTTTCAAGGAAGGCGTAGGTCTCTACTAGCACGAATGATCACCCCTGAAAATGGATCAGCTAGCTGTGAAAGTGACTGGTGTCCGAAAATCAAACCTCAAAAAGTCAAGACGCACAAATTTTAATGGAAAACCTTATCTATATACACTTTATGAAAAAAAAAAGTTAGCTTGTCTAGTCAAGTTATTCAGTAAATTTTTTAAAATTTTTTAATTTAATATTTAAGAAAATGATTTTTAATATATTTGTTATAAAATAATATTATAAAATTATATGACCACATTTATTTAGTCGTCAAATACACAGTGCGCATAGTACTAGCATAGTACTGCATAGTAATTGGCATAGTAAATGGCCGACATAGCACAGTACGCATAGTGCCAGCATAGTACTGCATAGTAACTAGCATAGTAAATGACCGACATAGCACAGTGCGCATAGTGCCAGCATAGTACTGCATAGTAACTGGCATAGTTCCCTTTGTACGCCTATATATATCGTTGAATTCCTTAAGAAATTCATAAGTTTCATAACTTCTCTGAGTTCTATCTCTCTCTCCTTTTAAAAAGTTTTATAATAAATCTATCTCTCTCTTTACTTTTCGATAGTTTCATAACACGTTATCAGCACGAAAGTTCTGACGATTTTGAAGCTAGTAGTCCTCTATTTCAAGTAAGTTTTTCAATATATTTTTATGTTCCTGATTTATATATGTAGAAAAATGTCAAATCTTACAAAATTAGAATTCGTTGCTCTTGACATTTCTGGAAAAAATTATTTATCTTGGATCCTTGATGCTGAGATCCATCTGGATGCAATGAACCTGGGAGATACAATTAAAGAAGGAAATCAAGAGTCCCTGCAGGACCGTGCTAAGGCAATGATTTTCCTTCGGCACCATCTTCATGAAGAATTAAAAACTGAGTATTTAACAGTGAAAGATCCACTTATTTTGTGGAATGATTTAAGGGAGAGATATGAACACCAGAAAACTGTAATCCTCTCAAAAGCTCGTCATGATTGGATGCACCTGAGGTTGCAAGACTTCAAGAGTGTTAGTGAGTATAACTCTGCACTCTTTAAAATTAGCTCGCTATTGAAATTATGTGGTGAAAAAGTCACTGATGATGACTTGTTAGAGAAGACATATACTACTTTTCATGTCTCGAATGTGCTCCTGCAGCAGCAGTATCGAGAGCGAAAGTTCAAGAAATATTCTGAACTTATATCTTGTCTTCTATTAGCTGAGCAAAATAATGAGCTTTTATTAAGAAATCACCAGTCACGTCCTACTGGTTCTATATCATTCCCTGAAGTGAATGGTATTAAATTTACATCATTCCCAGAAGCGAATGGTGCATCTTTTCAAAGAAAAAGAGGACGTGGACTTGGTAAGAAAAACTATAGAAGTGGAGGTCCTAGAAGTGACCATACTAAAAGGGATAATAATAGATATACACCGTACCACCAGAAGTGGTTCAACTCAGAGAAGGGCAAAGGTCCTCAAAACAAATTTTTAAAGAAAGATGAAGATGGATGCCATAGATGTGGTATGAATGGACATTGGGCTCGTACCTGTCGTACAGCCAAGCACTTGGTTGACTTATACCAATCTTCTATAAAAGAAAAAACAAAAAAATTTGAAACAAATTTTGCTGAACCATCATATGTTTTAAATTCTATAAATGGAGAAGATATTACAAGTCTTGATATTTCTGATTTCTTTGAGGATTCTAGTGGTAGAGTTGATCATGAAAGTGTTCCTTTTTAATTAATGTATTTCCTTTATCTTATTATAAAATATTTTTATATTCTGCAATGTTTTGTAGTAATGAAAGTTTTATTTATTCTTTTATACTTGTTATAAATTATTGATGATATGATTTATCTGAGAATGCAAATGAAGCATCCCTGAAGGATCACCCTAAATCAATAATTTTATTGAGTATCTCATATGAGTGATATACTTGTACCAAAAACTCATTATGATTTATGCACCTGAAGTTGCATAATTGAAATTGTGGAAAGAATATATATTTGAATGAACGTCTCGAATGTGCTCCTGAAGTAGCAATATCGAGTATGCTCCTGAAGTAGTAATATGAAATGCAAACGTTCACAATATATTCTAAATTTGTGTCAGGTCTTTCAGTGACTGAGCAAAATAATGAGTTTTTGATAAGAATCATTAGTCACGTCTTACTAGATCTATATCATTCCCTGAAGTGAATGATAATGAATTTATATCATTCTATTCCCTGAAGTAAAAAGAATGATGCGTTTCATTCAAAGAAACTAAGAGATTGGACGTGATAATGAATATCTTTTTGGGCCAGAAGCTCGTATTAGAAAAGCTGTAAGCTTTCTCTTTGAGATGATATTATACAAATTATTGAATCAAATATTATGATGCATCAAAAGGTGATATGATTTAAAATATTTGTATCTTTTAATGGTTATCTTGATCATCCAAAATCAATTATGATAAGTCGAATGATTTTCATATGGACGTCCATAAAAGAACCAGAAGATTCTTTTATTATAAAGTCTTACCATCAGAAGTGGAAAGAAAAATTTGCCAGAAGCAAATAAGATGAAATAATTCGACGTTATCTTGATTATCATATGTGAACCAGAAGTTCAGATGATAATTAAATTTTGGATGCAATAAGATAAAAATGTCTCATATTCTAGCTGCTAAAATCCCAGCGATGATTGAAGTCCCTATAGGACAATTAAGAAATTCAGCAGTCTAAAGACATGTTTAAAGGCATGTGAGACGTATTGATACAAAAGATAGAGCATTTCAAAAGAGAAAAGCACAAATAATTTGGTGCTCCTGAAGAGGCCATACCCACAGAACAAGCAATAAAGTCCATCCAAATTTTCTGTATAAAATTCTCCTATATAAACTCTTGAAGAGTATAAATCTCCTGAAGAGTGCCTCCTGAAGAGGTTTTTCATGAAAATGTCTTCCCTTGAAGAGGGACAGGTACCTGAAAATAACGAGATCTCGTTACATTTCATGAATAATGGAGAAATTATAGATAGAAATAAAATCGTTGTCGACAACATATTTCCATATGAGATGGCAATTGACATTACCAGAAGTAATGGAGAAAGTGAATCAAGAACCGTCGAAGAATACGACGTAAAATATTGGCCAAATTTGAAAGAAACAATTCCTGCAGAATTGATTCACTAGTAAAATATGATGCATCGGGACTTATAGTCCAAACACCTAAAAGAGGTGATGCTTGTTGAATATCAGTGGGTATTTATAGAAAGGAAATAAAAGTGTGATATATAAATCACGAGTCAGTTTCTCAATTCCTGCAGAATTGATATCACTAAGTAAAATGTGATGAATATGGACTTGAAGTCCAAACACCTAAAGAGGTGGTTTTTGTTAAATATCAGTGGATATTTATATACATGATATAAAAAGCCTGAAGCTTTTAAATGAAAAGGTGATATAGAAATCACAAGTTAGTTTCTTGAAGAAACAATATTGATATGCTTTTAAAGTGGTTGAAATCATATTGAGATTTTTATTAACTTGAAAGTTACCGAGAGTTTGGATTGCATGATTAACTGCATATTTATATGGATCATTGGATCATGATATATATATGAAAATCCCTGAAGGATAGAAAATGCCTGAAACTTCTAATCTGAATGCATCAAGAAATATGTATTCTATCAAGTTTCAAAGATCCTTATATGATCTAAAGCAATCCAAACGCAAAGGGGAACAAGTTATTATTGCAGTTTATATATATGATTTAAATGTCATTGAGGCTCCAGAAGAGCTCATGAAAACTGCACATATTTGAAATATAAATCTGAAACCCTTGCGGCTTCAAGGGGAAGATGGATGATATTATTAGTTCTAAAATACCATCTTTTGAATACAATTAGTATTTCAAATTCATATTATGGGTTTAATATGAAGTGTGCATTATTAAAGAAGAGATAAAAAATGAGCACACAGAAATCTACCAGAAGATAGAAACACAAATATGAATATTTGTGAAATATTATTTTATTATCTTGAAGCAAGAATTACAGAAATTTGAGGCACTTTGCCTCATTCTTCAAACGCTCTTGTTCTTCAAGAATCTGCATGGCATCCCTATCTAAAGGGGTGGGCAATCGAAAAGAAGATTTAAGCAAGGATTTTAAATTCCTATTCTCTTGCTTTATTGATTCTATCTTCATATTGGACTCCAGAAGAAGTCGCTGAAGTATAGCAATATTCTCGTGGAGATTGTCAACTCCACAAGTTCTGGATTGCAGTCGCTGAGAAAATGCGACAATGGATGATGAGTATCGGGTACCGAGACTCACAAGCTCATAGATAGCTTCATTATCTGACCTATGAGTCAGATCATTATATTGCATGATAGCACCTGTGGTAGTAGCAGGTACAGCTGATGAACTAGGTGCAGAGTACCTCATATATTGGCCACGAGAAGATCGCTGAGCCATTGTAGGATAAGAATGCAGAAAGAGATTGCAGAGTAAAAATGCAGTATGATTACAGAAAATTGAAGAAGATGAGATGCGAATGAAGATGAGCTGAATATCTCTTTTATAGAGAAAATTATGATACAGCATCTCTCGTGAAGCAAGAAAAAAGAGACGAAATATAACTTCATAGCTCTGCGGCGCCTGACAGCACGTCTGACAGCTGCGGTGCCTGACAGCACGCCTGACACCTACAGAGGAGTTGAAAATCTGCGGTGCTTGTCTGATCTCAAAAGGCTGGCCACCGTTTTTATTAAAAAATGAGGTTAGCGGTTTAATGTTGATGAATTCTCTACTAACTGTGTTATTTACAAGAACTCCAGAAGAGTACAACTTCAGAAGAGTAGTGATGTACAGAAAGATCCAGTTGTGATTATTTTATCAACATGGATCAAGTCCACAGTTAGTTGGATGTACAGATGCGAGTTATCTTTCAGATACACACAAGAAGATCATTGCAATTCATGAGAAGAAAGTTGAAATTGATATCAAGAAGGTACGGTCAAGTAAAAATCTGGCAGATTTATTCACTAAAGCATTACCAATTGTAACATTTAAGAAGATTATGCAGAACATTGGAATGCGGAGACTTGAAGACCTTTTATCATGCACTTTTCAGGGGGAGTAACGTCTTGAAGACTTATGCTGATTGTACTCTTTTTCCTTCGCTAAGGTTTTATCCCACTGGGTTTTCCTTTGCAAGGTTTTAATGAGGCAATCTTAAAGCATTTTACGATACACATGAATATTGTACTCTTTTTCCTTCGCCATTGGTTTTTTCCCACAGGGTTTTTCCTTGGCAAGGTTTTAACGAGGCATATTCATTATATGTGGTCATCCAAAGGGGGAGTGTTGTAAAATAACATTGTAAAATTGTATAACCACATTTATCTAGTTGTCAAATGCACAGTGTGCATAGTGCCAGCATAGTACTGCATAGTAACTGGCATAGTAAATGGCCGACATAGCACAGTACGCATAGTGCCAGCATAGTACTGCATAGTAACTAGCATAGTAAATGGCCGACATAGCACAGTGCGCATAGTGCCAGTATAGTACTGCATAGTAACTGGCCGACATAGCACAGTGCGCATAGTGCCAGCATAGTACTGCATAGTAACTGGCATAGTTCCCTTTGTACGCCTATATATATCGTTGAATTCCTTAAGAAATTCATAAGTTTCATAACTTCTCTGAGTTCTATCTCTCTCTCCTTTTAGAAAGTTTTATAATAAATATATCTCTCTCTTTACTTTTCGATAGTTTCATAACAATATTAATATTTTTATTTTATTTTTAAAAACTATTTAAATATATTTAAAAAAATATGAAAAGAAAAAAAATTAGCCTGAGTGACACGCTCAACAGTAACAGTTAGACAACATAGTAGCTCAGTCCATATTTTATATATCTTTCTTCTTTTTAAAGGTGTAAAAAAAATTCGATCAATCGGTAAAATCAATGGGATCGAATCGAATTGATGTCTTTAGTTGGATTATTTATTGATTTAAATCAAATCGAATCGAATCGAAAAATATATATTATTTTATAAATAAAATATTTTTATATAAATTTTTATGTTATATATAATATTTTATATTATATTATATATTATATATTAAATTGTTAATTAATATAATATAAAATTTTAATCTTTAACATGAATATTAATATTAAGTTACTAAATTAAAAACTAAAAAATAAAAAATTTTGAACCAAACTGAAACCGAAAAAATGAAAAATTCTAATTTTGATAACCAATCAGTCTTGTATAAGTATATACAAATTCAGTTTCAAAATTTATTTAAAATTAGACCGAATCAAACTGATTATTCGGTACTTCTTCCTACAAAATTCTTATTGAATTTGAAAACAAATATTCAATTAATTTTAAAAGACATTACCGCGGATCTACTATGAATTCTGTAACAAAACATTACAATTTCGTTGGAACTTCTTTCAAGATTTGAAATAGCAGTCTTAAATTAAAAAGGCTAGTGATAGACTTACTACCTTATCACTAGAAATTTTAATTTTATTTATTTTATCATTTTTTAAGTATTTTTTTAACATCCTTAATCATTAAATAAATTCAAAAATATATAATTTTACTAATATCAATTTCTTAAACATTAAGTAAAATAAAAAATTAAAAAAAAATCAAATACAAAAGGAGTAATAAATATGTAGTAAAATAGTAGTAACTTTATCATTTTCCAATTAAAAAGATTCTTATGTATCACATACTAACGATCGGATCATTGAAATCTAGATCCATGTTCTTTTCTTAATAGGTTACAACAATTTACTTTTATTTAAAAAATAAATAAATGCTTTATATGATTTTTGAATTCATATTTAATTACCATTTTCAACATCAGTTTAAATATAAAATAAATGTCATTCGTCGCAATAATTTAAAAGTTCAAACAAAAAAGATTAGAAATGATGATGTTAATGGAATTGTGGCTACGTGTAAATGGACTAAGTCATTATTATAGCAAATCGCTTTTATTTGGATACTGTCCTAAGAATCATAATATATAGCTAACGTGTCTTTGGCATTCCCTAGTCAGTCCTATATATAGCTCTCGCGTGCACGAGGCCCTTGATTGATGGTAACCATCATATTATTCTATTTCTTGTTCAAAATGTTTGAGTCAATATTTTTTTTTTTTTGAAACCGTAAGAAGACTTGTATTATATCAAATACTGGATACAAAAAGGGATAGTGTCAAAAGAAATGATACTACCACTGATGCTCAGAGCATCTCGACACAGAGCATGAGCTAAAGAATTACAAGCTCGCTTAACATGCCTAACAGACCAACTGGTGAATGAGCTAAGCATTGACTTCGTGTCCCTCAAGAGAACACCCACATAAGTGTTTGTTTCTACTGATGATTTGAGGCTGTTGACAACTTGCAAAGAGTCTCCCTCTAGGATCACGTTTTGCCAGCCCAGGTTCTTGAGGAAAACTGATGCTTGGAAGACTGCATACGCTTCAGCAAGCAGAGGATCAGGGAACAAGTTGTGGATCATTCTCATGGAGGCTTTAACTTTACCATCCCAGTCACGGATTATTACACCAACCCCCACCTTGTAATTTACCTTGTCCAACCCAGCATCCCAGTTAAGCTTGAGGTAACCCTGGGGAGGGGCTTCCCAACATGTGGATTCAGTGGTGGTAGAAGGGACTCTCCTTTCCGGTAGAGTAGTCTGGTTAATGTCTTCCATAAGTCCCCTCGTTGCTTGTATGACTGAGCTTGGATGAGCCACCACATTTCTGAAAACTGAGTCATTTCTTCTTTTCCATATCTTCCAAGCCGTGAGGGTGAATTCAATGATCTCTTCTTCTGCCAAACTCTCCATGAAGTGTTCCACAAGAAGTTTAAAAGACTGGAAGTGTCTGCTTGCCTTCTGAATCCTTCTAACACTTAAATTCCAGACATCTTGAGCTGAGGGGCAACTCCACAAGGCATGTGCAGTGGTTTCTGTCTGTAAATTGCATACGGGGCACAATGCATCCTCAGTTACCCTCCTTTTGTGCAGTCTTTCCTTAGTTGGGATAACATCCAGGCAGGCCCTCCATAGGAATGTCTTGGCTGCATTTGGGATGTTGAGTTGCCATATCTTGGTCCAGGGAGCAGGTTCAGTTATGGGCATAGAAGCTTGGCCACTCTCCCTTTGGTCTATTTCTGATTGCAAGTAGTATGCTGACTTTACAGTGAACACACCTAAGTTGGTACACCTCCATATAAGCTTGTCAGGTGTTGGGAATAGGCTCAGAGGGATCTTACTGACTAGATCAGCTTCTGATTTGCTTAGAAGGGCATTGACCAGAGGTACATTCCAAGTGTGAGTTGATTTATCAATCATCATGGAGACTTTGGAGTCGGTAGGAAGGAATCTCAGAGAGCTTTGAGGCTTGAAAGTTGAAGGCTGGGGGAGCCACCTGTCTTTCCAAATATCTACTATTTCTCCATCTCCTATATGCCACATAAGACCTTTTTGGAGGAGGTGCCTTGCCGAGATGAAGCTTTGCCACAGGAAGGAAGAGTTCTGACCTCTCTTAGCATTGAGGAAAGAACTTTTCCTGAAGTACTTCTCCTTAAGAACTCTGGCAGCTAGTGAACTTGGATTAGAGATGATCCTCCAACACTGTTTTGCAAGGAGAGCACAGTTAAAATTTTTGAAATCCCTTAATCCCAGACCACCTGCTCTCTTGGATTTACACATTTGATTCCACCCCACCCAGTGGAGCTTGTTTTCCTTTGCCTGCTGACCCCACCAGAAGGACCTTACATGTTTGTCAAGTGCCTCTAGCAGTTGCTTTGGAAGCTTAAACATACCCATGCTGTAGGTTGGAATGGCCTGGATTACTGATTTGATTAAGATCTCTTTTCCCGCTTGGGAAAGAAGCTTTGTTGTCCAGCTACCTAGCTTGGCCTGCACTCTATCAAGAATTGCCTTTAGAGACTTGGTTCTGGACCTCCCTACCAGTGCTGGTAATCCCAGATATTTCTCATAGGAGTTTGTCCCCCGGATCCCAGCAATACTTGTGACTATATCCCTGGTTTGTGCACTTGTATTCCTGCTGAAGAAGATTGATGTCTTTTCCTTGTTAAGCCTTTGACCAGATGCCCTTTCATAAGATTCCAAGAGGTGGAAGAGCTGGCTCCATTCAATGGAGTTGGCTTTGCAGAAAAGAAGAGAATCATCTACAAAAAACAGGTGGTTTATATGCAGATGGTTCTTCCTAATAGGCAGCCCTGAGATCAATTTCCTTTCCTCAGCTTGGTTTAGGAGGCAGCTGCGGGCCTCTGAGCATAGAATGAAAAGGTAGGGGGAGAGAGGATCCCCTTGCCTTATGCCACGGGAGGGAAAGAAGAAATTATGAGGTTCTCCATTAACAATGATAGAATAGGAGACTGTGGTGACACACTTCATTATCAAATCTATCCAACCTGCTGAGAATCCCATTTTTATCATGACAGATTTCAGGAAATGCCATTCTATCCTATCGTAAGCTTTGCTCATGTCCAATTTTAGGGCTATATACCCACTCCTTTCTGTTAATCTAGCCTTCATTGTGTGCAAGGCCTCAAAAGCCACAACTATGTTGTCTGTGATTAGTCTTCCAGGTACAAAGGCTGTTTGTGTAGGGGATATGATGCTAGGCAGGATTCTTTTCAGTTTGTTTGCCAATGTCTTTGCTATGATCTTGTAGAGGACGTTACAAAGGCTTATTGGCCTGAAATCTGTTGCTGAGATAGGATTCACCTTCTTGGGAATTAAGGCTATAAAAGTTTCATTGATCTTGTCTTCCCATTGTCCACCATTCAGAGCTTCTAGAGTGGCCTTGCAGACTTGATTTCCAACTGTTGACCAGTAGTGTTGACAGAAGACAGCAGGGAAGCCATCAGGGCCCGGGGAGCCAATAGGATTCATGCTAATGATGGCTTCCCTTACTTCTACTTCAGTAAAAGTGGTAGAAAGGCTTGCATTCATCTCCTCAGTTACCACCTGCTTCATTGGGGTGAGACACTCTTCTGTGCCTGCTGGATGAGAGGTTGAGAAGAGGGACTGAAAATAATCCTGGAAGACTTGACAAATAGAAGTATGATTTTGGACTTCTTGGCCTGATTATGAGAGAATCTTGGTGATTGTATTTGTTTTTTTCCTCTGACTAGAGCACTTGTGAAAGTACTTAGTGTTGCGATCCCCATCTTTTAGTCAGGCTTGTTTGGCTCTTTGCTGCCATTTAAGGTTTTCTGCATCCATAAGATCATTAAGTTCTCTTTGGATCAGTTTGATTTCCCCTTGAAGATCCCCCTTGTTATCTCTCTTTAGTTGGTTCAGTAGCTCACTCTTCTCTTTTATGAGAGTTCCTTGGCCCCTAGAGGTGGTATTGCTCCATGATTTCAGTTCCTTTTGACAGCAGGTAAGTCCTCTTATGGTGCTGATCAGGTTGTTAGGGGATCTGGTGGAGGTTTGCCAGACTTTTTTGATGATTTCCTCACACATTTCCTGTCTGGTCCAGGCTGATTCGAATCTAAAAATTCTGTTCCTCTTTCTAGAAGGGAATTGGCCTGTTTTCTGGACTATTATGGGGTTGTGATCAGATTGGGAGCAATCCAAGTGAGTTACAGTAAAGTTTCCAAATAGGTTGATCCACTTGCTATTGCCACAGGCCCTGTCGAGTCTTTCCTTTGTGAAATGTCTGCCTTCCCTATTGTTGGTCCAAGTGAACCTATTGCCACTAAACCCCAAGTCAAAAAGGTTGCAGAAACTAAGAGTCTCCCTAAACTTCACCATCTACCCGTATGGTCTGTTAGAGGCCCCATACTTTTCCTTATGGTGGGTGATTTCGTTGAAATCACCAAGGCACATCCAAGGAGTGCTTGAGTCTGGCTTAAGGGCCTTTAGTAGCTCCCAGCTTTCATGTCTTTTGGCTGTAACTGGGTGGCCATAGAAGCCTGTTACCTACCATTTTGTAAGTTCATTTTGAAGTTTTATCAACACAGAGATATGCCAGTTAGTGAAGTTCTTAATCTCAGCATCCAAGTGGTTATCCCATAGAAGGGCCAAACCTCCACTCCTCCCCCTACTGTCCACACAGAAACAATTCTCGAGTCCCAGTTTTAGTTTAATTCTTTCCATTTTCACACTATCACACTTGGTTTCAGAGAGAAAAACCAAGTTGGGCTTCTTAGTCTTCACCAGAAGGTGGAGTTCATGAACTGTGCGAGGGTTCCCAAGCCCTCGACAGTTCCAGCTCATACAAATCATTTTTTGTGGTGGGGCTGCTATGGCTTGAGTTAGGCTCTAATCAAGCTTGAGCTGTGGTTTCATTCTTTTGTTGGCAATAGCCACCCGGGTACTGACCCTTTCCCTGAGGGGCCTCTTCCCACTTGGTGGGAATGGAGGATCATTTATCACGTTGGTAATATCAGAGAGAAACAAAGGAGGGACCCTTGCCTTCCTCTTCCAGGACTTGCTTTTCACAGGTTTGAAAATTCCATTTTCTTTGTTTCCCTCGACATGTTCTGACAAAGGGGTATTTGGCTTGTGTATTTTGGGGTTCATTGTAGGTGAGGTCTCTTTAGACAAAATAGGAGTGCCTTTCGGAAATAGGGGTGAAGTATGCAGTTGGCTTACCTGTTTTGGAGGGATGTCAGAATCCTTGTGGAAACTGTCTTTTCTTTGTGTAAGAGCCTCCTGCAAATTGCACTCCCACTGTTCTTTGGCAGTCCGAGGGGAGCCAAAGTCTTCTAAATGCTGGTCCTCCCTTACCTCACGTGGAGGGTTGACTTCCATGAAGACTGCTCCTTCTGCCAGAGTGGGTTCCTCGGTTGTTGGCCTTGATGTTGACATGCCTTCCCCATACCGTGGACTATTACCTCCTTCCTCCCCCATGTGCCGTTGCCAGGCGGAGCTATGGTGGTCCTGGTCCCAAGTACCACCATATTTTTTCAGGAAGACACCTCTTGGAGAGAAAGGGCTGGCTCTCAGCCATTGACCGTATTGAGCTTTAGTAATGTTCTCTGGATCTCTATTTGGACAGCTTCCATTGACATGCATGAAAAAACCACACTTAAAACAGAACATGGGAAGGCGTTCATATTTAAATGATAACCAGTATTGTTTGTTTCCAAACTTGAGGAACCGTCCCCTGGGAATCGGCTTCTTGACATTCACTTCAGCTTTGACTCTTAAAAAGCTACCCCATCCGTAACCCTCTGTATCAACTTCAACTTCAAGGATCTTCCCAACTCCTGACCCCACAAGCATACCTGTTTCTTTGTTCATTCCAGCAAATGGTAGGTTATGAATTTGGAACCAGAAAGTTTCGTACTGGAACTGGACTTCTGAAATGGTTAATGCACCCTCGAACTCTTTTAAGCAGACTAGACGTCGATCGAAGGACCACAGCCTTCCCTTTAGTATCTTTTGTTTGTCTGAGACTAACTACATCTCTATGAGAAACTGGTTGTTTCCCAGATCTTTAAACGTGACCCATCCCTCGGTTTTCCACATCTTTGACATCGTTTCTTTGAATGCTTCCTTATTAGCTGTTCTGTCATTAAGGATCATGGCTAGAAGACAGAGTTCACCTTTTGTAGCAGTTAGGGACACTGCTTCCTCAGACAGAATGATTTCCTCTTGTTCTTCGTCCGTTAGCTTCAGGGATTCCCAACTTCTTGCTAAATCTTCCGCCATTGTTACACCCCTACAGGCCTTGGCCTTAGAGACAATACCAGAACCTGTCAAAAGACTAGCCTGGGAGAAACCTCACCCTGCGTTGAGGAGAGGACGTCGTGTTTGTAATCTTCACTAAAATTGTTCGTGAAGATTTTTTCGTTTGAGTCAATATTGGGTGTTGATAGAGTTGGAAATTAATTCTTGAGGAAAACCATAGCTGCCTTTGGTTACGTTGTGGTTTGAATTTAGTGCGAGACAATTTCCTTTTTTTTGTTTTAGTTTTTTTAAGGGAAATTGTCATTATTCATTTATAAAAAAAGCTTACATCTATAAACAAATATATGCAGAAATATTTCCATATCAAACATTATCTCATAAACCAATTAATGCTTTTAGAGCTTCACTAATATATTATTTCCTTTTGTGACTGGTCTGGTCATCACTATTACTGATACTCTTTACATACAAACGTTTAAGAGATGAACTCTTTTTTTTTTTAAACTAATCTATAATGAAAATAATAAGGAAAGCAATAAAATAGATATGAAAAATGAAGAATTACAACTTGGACTAACTCTGGTAGATTTTGGAATCTGTGACAACGCGTGAAGGAACCACGCTTGTCTCTTTTCAGCCACAAAAGTTAGATTTGAAATATCTGATGGCGGCGATTCTAGTTATTCGGCCCGTGTTGTGAGAAAAACTGCCAGAAGGGGTAGCATGAGAGGATCACACGCAGTGATTTTTGAAAAATCGCCACTATCCTCAGAACAATTTGCAGCCTTGGAGTATTCTTGTGCTGCGCATGTATCTTGAGAGTTGACGAAAAACTATAGATATATCTTTTTCGGCTTTAAAGGAAACAAAAAAACTAAGAAAATATAACTACCTTAATAGACAAAGTGGGTAGATGGAGAAAAGAGAGAAGAAAAGGAAGAATGAGGATGAAGTCGAGGTCCCCTCCTTCGATAAAGCTCATATATGGAAGCTTTTTACTAGACAGAGAGTTTGCCTAGGGCTTTTTATGAGAGAGAGAGAGAGAGAGAGAGAGAGAGAGAGAGAGAGAGAGAGAGAGAGAGAGAGAGTGGCTGCCTTTTCTTTTATTATAACATAAGTAGAGTTAGGATGGTGTCTCAATACCCTCCTTACTATTCAGTACCTCTTCGAGAGCAAGAGGTTTCTTTGCCAACGGTCTTGGAGGAGAATGAAGTCATGCCCTCAACTTATACACTTAGCAATCTGGAGCCATCAAGTGAGCAGGGGCTTGATGTTTCCGGGGGCCCCAGGCTCCTTCCCCTCCCCCATCATACTTGCTTGGGCATTTGGGAGGCTTGAGGTCAACCTTTCGGGGTGAGAGGGGTGGTTCTTTTGAATTGCCTAGGACCTCCAGATGCAGCCCCTCAGGATCTCGCCCTTTTGGATTTGGTCTGCATGCTCTAGTGTAGCTTTGAGTTTGTTCATGAAATTGCTGACAAACTTAGGAGCTTCCTTTCCTCGGTAAGCTTTATCAATGTTCGCATTCAATCCTTCTTCAATTATCATTTGTCTACTGACCAATTTGCCTTTGTGTGCTAAAGGGTTGACTCATTGGCTACTTGGATTGTTGATGTTTGGGTTGAGTTGGAAGGTGAGGTCTGACACTACGGTCTTTCGTAGTTCAAGCTCAACGGGAGGTCGTCAAGGTGGGGGCCGAGAGTGATGAGGCGGAAGCTGCCTTTACTCATGTGGCCACTTACTGATGCTCCTTAGAGAGGAGTGTTTTTTTTCTTCACAGGGATGCTTCCTACGTTCTGAGTGACTTAGAGAAATCAAAGGAAGAGATAGCTCATTGCAACTTGGAGGCTAAGCCCTTGGAAGAGAGCGAAATACCAGGTCGAATCGACTTACCTGCCTAGAGGAAGAGTTGGAGAAGACTAGGGAGCAATTCCGCGAGTACGTGGCCACTATGGACAGATCAAAGAGGTCTTGACGACATTTAAGCGTGGACTGTGCCCACCTTAAAGGAAAGATTGAGAGCCTTGATGCTTGGTATTCTATTGCCAAGAGGAAGTGGGAGAAGGTGGGGGGCCAAATATGTCAAGCTTAGTACACGAGGAGGAAAGTCTCCTCTCGAGACTAGCAGATAGCTACTTTGAAATCCAAGCTGGCTTCTTCTAGGGAGGAATTGGTCTGACTTTCTCATCACTTTTCAGTGGCAAAGGTAATTCGTAACAAGGTTTGGGGCTACGGGTACAAGCTAGGTTTTGAGAGGTTGAGTGACCATTTGATGGAGAACCCTTAGACCGACTTGAATACCCTAGCCCTAAGACTCTCAAGCCTGACTACCAATCACTTCAACTCCTCGATTCTCTAGGCAGGGATCTAATGCTCGATGCATTCCCTCCTCTAGCCTTAAATCCTTGATATGTATTTTTCCCTTTACGGTAATTTTTCCTTTGACGGTTGTATTTTTCCCCTTTTTGTTGGTTCAAACAATATTAATATGGATGTGATTTTCTTGCTTTTTTGTTTCTAAATTACTTTCCCTGATTTTAGTGGATGTACCTTGTTTCATTTATTTGCTTCCAAGGCTTGGCCCCATTTGATTTACTTGGTGGATGACACAAGCTCTTGCCTTTAGTTGCCCGAGAAAGCCTTCGTTTAGTGGTGATTGAATTGCTCAAGAGGGTGTTCCGACCTCTTCATCAATTGTTTGATTTGGAAGGAAAGGAACACCTTGGGAGGTGTTCTTTCCTTTGGTAGTCGTGCGAGCGCAGAGCTCAACTTTGAGAGCTAGGTGGGAGATGGGCTCGACTGATGTGATACCTCTAGATTCTGCTTGGGATCGGATAAAAATCTAAAGCGTCGAGACATGCAACATAAGGTTACCTCTTCCGTTTATGACATATAAAGATGCAATGTTTTTAACATGCATTTATTATTATGCAATATTTGCAGCTGATAGTATCCCGAATACTTAAAACATGATCCGTGCATACTTGAAAAAATAAACATCCATGATTACAGTGTGGATCTTAGAAGACTGTAATCTCAAAAGTATGGGAGATTGAGCTCCCTAATTACATCACCAAAATATCACTACTAGACTAGTTCGTCGAGCAACTAGTGTAACTCGACTAACAATGCCATAATACCATCTAAGAATCTAACTAAGGAGGCCACAAGCTCCGTGTTACATTGGTGGTGTCTAATTAACCTCCTCTAATCTATCAGACTTTGCTTCCTCTCTTAGTCTTGACACATCTCTTACTATTCAGGAGAAATAGCAGTTGAGACTACTATAAGGAGATTTGAATACAAAACTTAGTAAGTTAATAGAGAACTTTTACACAGGTTAATGATGCATGCATGACAATGAATGCATGAATGCATAATCAAAATCATAAATAAGCATAACATAACTTGATATGTAACATCGCATAGATTGACGTAACTTGAACTGAAACATGAATTGAACTTGAAACTTAACATGACATGAACTTGAACTTGATACATGACTAAATTTGAACTTGATACATGACATGAACGTGAACTTGAAACATGACTGAACATGAACTTGAACATGATATGAACCTGAAATATATGAAATTGAAATCTTGTTCAATAAGTTCAATAAAAGTGACCATGGGGGTGCTACATGGGTCTTCTTGAACTGTATGTCCTTGCCAATTATCGCATCATAGTATAGGCATCTGCATTAACTGTGAATGCATTAACATGTGTGCCAGTTTATAAGTATTTGCACTTGCTATGGACACATGTATGGCACGTGCCAGCTCACAAGTATTTGCATCTGCTGTGTACACATGTACTATATGTATCCCGTGTTAGGTATTTGCACTCGCACGCTTACGCATAACATGAAATTGAATGTATAACATCATCGGTGTTAGTGCCTGCTGCACTCTAGTGATTAGTTAATTAGGTCTCATTCGCAACTCATTGATTTTGCTTTGTTAACCTAGAGAATTTTACACTAATTTAGATACTCCAGCTTGAACAATGAGTTTCACTAGGATATTATCTCATCCTAACACTTAGGATAGTGATAGACATAAACAGACTTGACATGACTTGAAAGGTTACTTTTGAGATATACAAACTATACTGGAGATGAAACGTGACATGAAACTAGAGGACAAAAGTCCTAATGTAGCATAACATGACATGAACGTAAGTCGAAAGACATGATGTACTTTGAGATAGAAAATATTTCATAGCATGACATAACATGTAACAGCCAATATTTCATAACATGGAATAACATGTAACAGATAATATTTCATAACATGACATAACATGTAATAGAAAATATTACGTGACATGACATACGTGTAACATATGGCATAATGTCACATGATGTACTAGCAACAGATAGCAATACATGACAGATTAGATTATGTAATAGATAAACATGTAGTGACATGGCATGACATGATATATATGATAGCATATATACACATATTATAGTTCCCTTACCCATCAAACATATGCAGTAAACTGATAGTAAGTTAAAAGCTAACTTACAACGATCATCGCGTTATAGGAAATCAACTACAAAACATAAGAAACTGTAAGTAGGGATTTTAAAAATTAGAAACTTTATTACTAACAATTTAAAAGATGAAAAATGCTAAATTAGAATAAAATTACTATTTTACCCTCTACATGTGGAAAAATGACTATTTTATCCATAACTTAAGAATTTCACATTCTAACTCCAAAATTTTTTAAAATTTACATTCCTCATGTAAATCTTGTCCTAGACTCAAATATCATTTTAAAAAGAAATTCAAAACAACTCATAACCATGAAAAACACAGTATGGCCAAAACATCTATCGGCCAATTCTTTTGATTTTTATTGCAGTTCTTCCAACTTCAGAACTCATGATTAAATTGAAATTTTGCAACAAAGATCATCCTATTCTAAGTTTAAAAACATATTTAAAACACCCAAAAAAAATATACTAGTCATTAACACAAAACGTTTTAGTAAAAAGATCCAAACTTTTTAACTAAAAAAATGCCAACCCTTGAATTACAAGATTTGATCTATTTCAAAACATTTCAAAGAACTCTGAAAAATCTAAATCTTTCTTTGAACATATTCATAATGCATTCCTAAGAACTAACATGCTTTGAATCATCACACAAAAGTAACCAAAAGTTACAAAACTAGACTTGAAGTACTCGGCCCCACACTTAGTCCAAAAACAAAATTTTTCTCTTAACTAGCTTTGATCAAACACTTGATCCATGGCATAAAATGATGAGTTCTTTAAACCAAAAACATCACATGGTTTAAAAATATGTCCTAAGGAAGATCCAAGCATTAAACTTAAAATCACATGGCTAAAAATAAATCAAAACATGGATCTAGCCGAAAATATCAAACCTTTGGCCTAACTGAGTATTCTCTTGTATAAAAAATCAAATCTTTGAAACTAACACAAAACATCTGCAAACTAGTTTAATAAGAGGCTTTGGAGCATCAAAAAAATATATTAAATCCATTGGAGTAAGATTAAATCACAAAAAATCCAAACTTTCTTAAAATAGAAACTGTTTTTCCTCTTATAGTTTCTAAGTTTCTAGGTCTAAAAAAATATTTCATCAAAAGGTTTAAAATCATGCAACAAATCCTCAACCAAAATTCATATACACATGTTAAAAACATTCCATAAACATTTTGGACCAAGATTTATCCATTAACTTGGTTAAAAAGTCCAATATATAACACACTCTCTAAATTATTGCCCAAACTGGCCTTTCCATGGTTAAAACAACTTTTGACTGATTACCATTAAATGAAAAAAAAAATACTCACATGGAAACTAGACTCAAAGAAAAACAAATATTGTGAAGGAAACTTTGTGAGAAAATATTTACAAAAGCTTCAAAAAGGTCATGCAAAGTGACTCAGGAAAACTGTCCGAGAGAACCTTTAGATTTCTTTTCAAGAAAAGTGTGAAAGAGGGATGGAATGAAAGGAAAATAGACTAGACACATTCTTACACAATGAAGGGGTGATGAGAAGGCTGTGAATAACCTTGAGGAATGGCTGTGTTAGCCCAAAACAATGGGAAAAACTAGCCCATGATATTACTATCTAGAGTTGCTGTGTGAGAGGTGGTGAGTGAGGTGGCTTCAGCCTTCACATCAAGTAAAATTTTGGGTTGCTTTAGCCATAGGCTGGTTTGCTATGTTTTGGGGGGGGGGGGGGGGGGGGGACTTCCTTAAGAAGTTTTGCCAAGGTGGCCAAAATTCGTGGTAACTAAGTGGGCTTACATTTGGAATTTAAAGAGAGTTTGAGATGCTATCAAGTCTAAATCTAATTTTTCTTGGCTTAATCAAATTTTTAAGGTTTAAAAGTTGAATAATAATGTCATAACGTGAATTTGAGGAAATAATAGCTTGTGAAAGTGATTTAATTAAGTAATTAAACACAATGCTAAACATCGGATCAATTAGGGTTTGGATGTCAATTTTAGTGTTTGGGGAAACAGTTTAAAGTTTTAGTTTCAAACAAGATTTTTGGAGTTCAATTGGATTCCAAACATTTACAGTTTTACTATGGTTGAAACCCTCTTTGGTTTGACACAATTTAGTTGGTCGGATGGAAATAGGGTTTTGCTTAGGTGACAAGATCTCACACACTGTTTCCTTCACAATCCATCTCATGGTTCCTCTTCATGCAAAGTGTCCAATACTATTGACCAAGTATAACTAAGATCTTACAAAGTGTCACAATAAAACTTTTCTAACCTGATTTGGACATTTTATACTATGATTTTGAAAATACTAAATTTGGTGCTACTATTAAGGTTACTATTTACTCTAAGAAAATGAACAATAAACCTTGCACTGAAAAATCATAAATATTCATACAAACCTAATTGTGCAATTCACTTATTGAAATTCAATCACAAAGTGCCTCAAAATAAACAAAACACAATTTCGTTAAAAGACTGAAAATGGGATTTTAAAATCTCTAAATGATCAATTGAGTCTAATGGTGTAGATTATATTATATTCTGACACTTTTAACTATTTAAATAAATAAAATTGCGCTTTTGACACTAGTGAGTCATAACACTGACTATATTGATAGACTAATACCTACGTAATTGGCCGATTCATGAAAATTTACGGGATTTTCTTGAGGTTCTTAAAACCTATAGAAATTCCACTATGGAATTTCTAGCGGGCTATTACAACCAAGCCATAGGCGAAGAGGGAAAGCTTAGGAGAGGTGTTCCATTTTTTTTTTTTTTGTCGTGCGAGCACAAAGCTTGGCTTTGAGAGTTAGGCAGGAGATGGACTCAACTACACAAGTGGTCAAGAAAGAACACTTAGGAGAGGGATTCCTTCCTTTAGTCAATGTGCGAGCGTGGAGCTCAGTTTTGAGAGCTAGGTGAGAGATGGGTTCTACCATGCTAGGTGCCAAGGAGGGAACACTTAGGAGAGGTGTTTCGTCCTTTGGTTGTCACGTGAGCACGGAGCTCAGATTTGAGAGCTAGGTAGGAGATAGGCTCGACCTCGCTAGGGGGTAAGGAGGGAACATTTCAGAGAGGTGTTCCATCCTTTTGTTGCCGTGCAAGCGTGTAGCTCAACTTAAGAATAAGTGGGAGATGGACTCAACAACATTAGGTGGTGAGGATGGAACACTTAGGAGAGGTTTTCTAGACAGTGGCTGTCGTGCGAGTGGGAAGGTTAGTTTTGAGAGCTAGGCGAAAGATGGGCTCAACCATGTTAGGAGGTGAGGAGGGAACACTTAGGAGAGTTGTTATGTCCTTTGGTCACCGTGCCAACGCAGAGCTTGGCTTTGAGAGCAAGGTAGGAGATGGGCTTAACCACACTAGGTGGCAATGAGGGAACACTTAGGAGAGGTGTTTTGTCCTTTGGTTGTTGTGTTAGTGCTAAGCTTGGCTTTTAGAGGTAGGTGGGAGATGGGCTCGACAGCGTTAGGGGGTGAGGAGGAAACACTTAGGAGAGGTGTTCTGTCTTTTGGTGGCCATGTTAGCGCAGACATCAACTTTAAGAGTTGGACGAGATATGTGCTTGATTGTGATAGAGGGCAAGGAGGGAACACTTAGGTGAGGTGTTCTGTTCTTTATTTGTCGTGCAAATGTGGAGCTTAACTTTAATAGCTAGGCAAAAAATGGGCTCGACTACACTAGGTGGCAATGAGGGAACACTTAGGAGAGGTGTTCTGCCCTTTGGTTGTCGTGCCACCTTGAAGCTCTGCTTTGCGAGCTAGGCGAGAGATGAGCTCGACCTCGCTAAAGGGTAAGGAGAAAACACTTAGGAGAGGTGTTCCATCCTTTATCCGTTGTACAAGCATGGAGCTTGACTTTAAGAGCTAGGTGGGAGATGGACTTGATCATGCTGTAATAGTAAATATTGAAACACAACAGGGATGCAAACAATTTTATTGAGATGGAAATTTCACATGAAATGCCTTTACCTTTACACGAAATATTTTTAGGTAAAATAATTCTTGTGGTGTTTTGTGTTCCACGGGCATTGCAACCCTTTCCTCTTGGCATCTCTTAGCTAGTAGGTTCTGGTTCAGTGGCAGGCTATGAACACATATGACCCTTTCTACCTTGGCCCGGGCTTTCCTTCTTCTTGGGAAGTTACTTTAATTTCCCTCAAGACCATGTCTCATTCTTTGAACGATTTGGGACTTACTCTTCTGTTGAAGTATTATTCTATTTTCCTCTTGTTGCTTGCCATCCTTATTTTTGCTTTTTCCCTCATTTCTTCTACCAAATCTAGGCTCTTGTATAATGCATCTTCGTTCAATTCTTCATCAAAATATTGAACCCTATAGCTTGGCATTCCCATCTCCACTGGGATCACTACTTCACTTTTGTAAATTATAGAGAAAGGAGTTTCCCCCATTAGGGTTTTGATAGTGGTTTAGTATGACCAGAAAACCCCTGGGGAGCTCTTCCACCCATGCCCTTTTTTTGGCCGCTAGTCTTTTCTTCAAGATCCCTACTAGAGTTGTATTGGTTGCTTTGATTTGTAGTTTGGCTAGGAGGTGCCTCGGCGAGGGGTACCTAGCCTGCATTTCAAGCTCGATGCACCAATATCGATAGTGGACAAAGTCAAACTGTTGCTCGTTGTCCTTAATGATGACTTGAGGTATGCCGAACCTAAATACAATAGCCTTCCACAGAAATCTATTGATGCTGGTGGCAATTATTGTTATGAAGGTACTTTATGAAATAGTCCACTACAACTATGATAAATTAATCACCTCCTTTCCTTGGGGGCATAGGTCCCATGATATCTAGCCCTCATTATGTGAAGGGCCATAGGGACATAATCAAGGTTAGCTCCCCAGGTGGGCAATGCAAAATTGGCTCATGCATTTGACATCTCGCTCATTTTTTAACGAATCATTTCCCATCTTGAGGGCTCGAGGCCAATAATAACCTGCTCTCATGACCTTTCCTGCTAGTGTTCTTCATCCCAAGTGATTCTCACACACTCCATGTATTTTAGCCATCACATACTGAGCTTCTTTTAGTGAGATGCACCTTAGGAAGGGAGAGGAGAAACCTTGGTTGTACAATGTTCCATCCAAGAGGATGAACTGGCAACTTGGTTATCTCACATGCCTATTTGGGTACTCTCACCCCTACTTCTAAGACTTCGAGCCTAATAGTAGGAGTCTTCAATGTTTTAGTGGCCATTGCCCATGGTTACACTATATAGTCTATGCTTGATGCAGTTATGTTAATCTATGTGCCTTCCAGTTGTTGTTTTGGGGAATTTGTTCGATGATGAAATTTTGGAAAAATTTGCTCTCTTCCCATACTTATCGTAAGAAGAGTTGGAATCTTTTGCTCTTTGCCGCATACTCCTTGACTTGGTTCACCATTACTTGGGAGCTTGCCTTTACTTTTACTTCTATTGCACCTAATGCCTTTACTATGGCGAATCTTGCCAGTAAGACTTCATATTCCACTTCATTGTTAGTGGTTTTGAACTCAGTCCTTATTGAGTAATAGGTTTCTTTGCTAGAGTTTGATATTATGTGCACACCTACCCTCTGCTTGATCGACAAGATGAGCCGTCGATGCAGACTTGTTAGTGACTCTTGGCAGGTAGGGCGGGCACATCTTTGGGGGTATTAGTCAACTTGGCAACAAAATCCTCCAAGGCTTGCCCTTTGATGGTGATCTAGGGATATAGTCAATATCAAACTCGTTGAGCTTGATTGACTAGTTTACCAAACGCCTATATGTATTTGGTCGTTGTAGTACTTTCTTGAGAGGGGCTTTTGACAGGACCCTTACAGGGTGTGCCTGGAAATAGGGACTCAATTGGCAAGTGCGTACTATCAATGCAAATGCTAGTAGATCCATCGGTGGGTACTTAGTTTCGGCCCCTTTTAAAGCACGATTGGTATAATAGACTGGTCTTTGTGCCCTATCTTCTTCTCGTACCAATGCTGCCAGCATAGCTTTCATCATCATGGACAAATACATGTTTAGAGTTTCTCTCGGTATTGATTACGCCCAAGCAATTACGCGGTCGTATAGTATAGTTTAGGCTGTAGATCCACAGGAAGTCGGAAGAAACACTACAAGATGTAAGGTTAAGGGAAAAGATTAAATGACAATACGACAAGAATATGAAAATTCTACCTAAAGCATGTAATTACAATGAGATTAGGGCACGGATAGAAAGGCAAATAAAGCTTCGAGCTTCAATCAACTAAATTTAATAATCTGACTTTTTCAATCCAACTATATACACAATTAGAAATTATAGCACCAAATTCCTAATTGGAAAATATGATGTTTTGTTCATATATTTTCTCAAATTTAATTCTAGAATTTTTTTCCCTCTTTACAAACCACAGTTTTCATATATAAAATTAAATATTAGATCTAGAGAAGACATTATGTTCACAAATAATAGTGCAGCAAAAGATCACATTAATTACATGAAAAAACTGTTTAAGTCACAATCATACATTCATAATCCTATAGCTTATGAAAAACCATAGCAATGTTTAATATAATTATCTCAAACTTATAAAAATCCAAAACAAATTGAGGAATTCAATCTTAGAATCCTAAACAATAAAACTTAATTGATGAATTGAAATAAAATCAAAATATTTTCACCAATCAATCTCTACCCTAAGCTTTACCCAATATTTAGTTCTTCAAAAAGTAAGAAACATGGTATTCTTTTCACTATTTAGATCCCTTTTAGTCGTCCAAGCCCCACCTAATAACCCCACAAAAGACAAAAACTGCTTCTTCACCTCTTGTGTCCAAATCCAAAAAGCCCAGCATTTTAAAAGTGAGTTCTTATATAGGGCATCCTACACCGTACATGTTACGTGGCATTTCTTTCCTATGACGCCCCCAAATCCCACGTACGGACATATGGAAATCGAGACGTCGGGATGATGACAACATGGGTCACCACCCTATCGCCAAGTGCCAAGTGTGTGTATATGCAACAAGTGTGCAATTAAAAAACACGCAGCGGATAACAAAAGTCTCATAACTAAGTACCAAAATTTTTCTTTGTTTAATACAAACCCGTTCAAAACATACATAATAAAATATTACAAACCACAAATATCGTTTCAAACCAAACTATAAAGCATAAACTCCAAATCAATACTCCGGTGGAGCCGCCTCCTCAGGCTTAGCCTCCTCCTCCTCCTCGACCTCTGCATCAAAATCTACGGTACCAAAATGGTACCGCAGATAAGTAAAGATCCAAACGCCACAAGATAAAAACATATTAAATTCAACAATATGCATAAAAGAATGACAAATGCACATATTCTATAAAATCACATTTTTTCCACGCACGCCAAAAAGTCTCATGCCCCAAAAATAATATATTTTCCAACTCACGCCAAAAGTCTCATTTGGCCCAAATCCAACTCAATTCATTAACCAATTAATCCGAATGCACCATGACCTCCCCTAGGGGTCATCCGCACCCCCTGGCTCCTATCGTCACACCATGAGTAACGACCATGAACACGACTTCATAATGAGCGATACCCAGTTTTGCGCCCCGCGCGTACATAGCCAAGCATCCTTTAGCTCTCGCTAGCAAAGGGCCACAGAGTCGGTATAAGAGCGTTACCATCCCGCCTGCTCCCGTTGTCGCCCAACGACAACCTAGGGACGTCACTCAGTATATTACGCTCCCGAGTGACCAAATGAGCTCCACCGAGATAATATCTCATCTCGGCTTGGGGTCGTGATACACACGCACCCGAAAATCCGTTTACACAAATAAAACTGATTTTTCTCAATTTAATAAAATGCACATGAATACACCATGCAATGCACACCTCAAGGCACAACTTATCAACAAATCACAACGTAAACAAACAACTCCGTCCTCAATCCATCCAACCTCCGATTCCTCGAACTCAGTCCGGAATAACCAACTAGTCAATGGATTTATTGTAAAAGTAATAATATATTTAAATCTAAAATAGAATTTAAAAAATACTTACAGCACTATAAGGTATTTTTTGAAGGATCACGATATTGCAAACGGTGGAGAAAAAGCAACGTAATAGTGTAAAATACATTGTGGCCGTGGGTTGTAAAATACCCACTTTCGAATGGGGACAAACTAAGAGTTGAAATTGATAGAGAATGACCAAGAGATGTTTATGAAACTAATAAAAGTGAGTTTTGGTCGTGGGTAGCGGTGGAAATGGCGGTGGAAGCGAAAAAAGGGCAAATCGGAGTTGAGCTCGTGGGAGATGCTCTGGCAACAGATCGGGGCCGGAAATAGGTGGGTTAGGATGGCAAGAGGTAGGTGATGAAGTGGTGAAAAGATGGTGGCCGGAGGTGGAGCGACAGTGCCGGAAATGCACAAAAACCGTGCGGCTTAGATAGGCTCTCGGCGGCAAACGGTGGCTCGGATGGAGGTGAAACTTGGTGGGGTGGTTCACCAGCTGAAGGGAAAATTTTCTGGGTGGGTGCTGCTGGCCACTTCGCCACCGAGTAGTGGTTCTGGGCGACACAAGCAACCGGCGATAGAGAGAGGGAGAGAACGCTGCGTGCGCGAGAGAAGAGGAAAAAGAAGAAGAAAGAAAGAAGAAAGAAAGAAAAGAAAAAGAAAGAAAAAAAAGAAAAGGGAAAAGAAAAAGAGAAAAGAAAAGATGGAGAAAAGAAATGAGGTCCAATCCTCACATCCGGAGTCCAAAAACTGATCCGACGAAAACAATTTTAAAAAACTAAAAACAACTAAAATAAATTAAACACCACATCAAACTAAAATAAAACCAATTAAAATAAAAGAATTAATATATTAATTAAATTAAAAAATTCCTTACTGAAAATACATGTAAAAAGGGGTACCACATTTCCTCTCTCTTTCTTCTTCTTCTTCTTCTTCTTCTTCTTCTTCTTCTTCTTCTTCTTTTTTTTTTTAATACTAAAATGCTAAAACACACATTTTTGAACTCTTTTTCCCCCTTCCCCCACGTTCTCTCCTTCACCCGACTTTGCCCCCTCCTTCCACATTCTCTCCTCCATCAATCTCACCCTAGTCTTCTACGTCTACTATCGTTTGGGCTCGTCAAGGAAAACGACTGACCGAAAGTAAGATTGATCCAGTAGTTTGTTTTCTTCATCTTCTCTCCCTCTGCCTCCGATGAAAGCTACCATTTCTCTCCATTTTATTTCTCCAGTAAATATCTCTTAAATTCTAACGAATTTTTCTCATACCCATTCTATATATGTGTTTCTGTTGTGTGTTTGTGTTTATGTAGTTCTTGAATGTATTTTTGCTTGCTGATTTTTTTGTTTTTTGGATCTATGGTTGGTTGTGGTTGGTTGCTGATTTTGGGCATTTTTCTATTCCTACACCTAACGTGAGACAAAATAAAGACTTTGTATCAAGAAAATGAGTTTGAAATGTAAATACTTGGAAAAACAATATCACTACAGAACTTGCTAGCAAAAGGAAAATAAGTTTGAAATGTAAATAACTAGTTGTTCCTTACCAGCAAAATCATTGTCAGGAGTGAAAAAGAGCATGTGGTGGCACTCCATCCTGCCAAAGGAAATATAACATTTTCATTTGCAAGATAGATTGATATAAATGAACATATGTAATTGAAGAAAATGATGATCTGTGATAGCTCACAAATTCACATGTTTGACACTTGTGTGATTTGATAAGCTTATGATTTCAAGCCCTGTTCAATAGAAAAACATTGATATTTTAATAGTAGTATATTGTACAATCTAACCAAATCAACAACCATGCTTGATATTTCAGAAAGCAAACTTTCAAGCAATGATTAATTCCTGAAAGAACATATCATAGCAGACCATTATAAAGTTGAAAATGTTTATAAAGTATACACAATGCAGTTGTAGCCCAGACATAAGATATATTAGCATTAACTAATACAGATTCTGTCATAATTCATATGGTTTACGTTGATTTTATTTCTCTGACAAAGATGATCAAGGTGAAAATCATTGCAAAAAACTCTATATCCCCCTATATATCTCACCCATATACCTTACAAATAACTGACATTAAAATTTGTTCGCATCTAATTTTATTTGGAGCAAATCCTTGGTAAAATTTTAATGTTCCCACCAATACTAATGATTAAAACCTTGCACGGGCTATCAGCTACAAGTAACCCCAATGAACTTGCTGCTAACTAGGAGATGTTTTCAAAGTTCCTGGATCTAGATGTTTTCAAAGGCTTGGAGTCCCAAAATTGGGTCTAAGATAGGTGGTCAACATGTGTTATCAGGTGCATGTAATCCAAGATTCAAGAATTTCATTTATTAAAAGAGAGAAAGAGAAAGAGAGAGATCCACAGGGGCAGAAATACCATTGATGGAAGATACATGAGGAATGAGTGGTTATTCATGGATGATTATCTTCTACTTTTAGGGGTTTGCAAAAAAAAAAAAAAAGCTTTTACTTTTGGTCAAGGGTTGTTGTGCTTACTCATTCTTCTCTTGGAGATTTCTTTTAAAAATTGGCATGGGAAAAAGATCTTTTAACGAATTCCTTTGTATATAGAGAATATTTGTGGTGCTTGTGCTCTAGTTTCAAATATATATATACACAAACACACACACACCACACAGTTGAATAGAGTTTCCCCACTACTGCAGCATGAATTAATATATTGCATAATGGCTAGGAGAATGCATGCTTGGGGCATTCTCCAGATACGATTCTGATTATTATTATACATAGATCTATCTAGTTACTTTTACAATAATTGGTTGGCTTTGCAGACATGCAAATTTGGTAAATCTTCTCGAGTCTTCCTCTCCAAACTTTCTACTTTAGATCAAATAAAGGACTTTTTTTTTTTTTTTTTTTTTTTTTTTTTTTTTATATTTATCGAAATGGGTTCTTCACTTGTGTTAATCCACTATGCATTTGCCTAACAGTCCAACATGAGCATTAGTTCAAACCTTGCCTTTGGTTTTTTTTTTGAAAAGATAAGTTACTTTCATTACTTTAAGAAGCCCTTACAACATATCTAAGATTACAACATGTTGAACACAAAAAGGAATTTCTTCAAAAACATACACATCCTCACTAAGAGATAAAGCATTTTGTGCTAATTCATGGGCTGCTTTGTTGCCTCCCCTCTTTGTATGAATTGCCTGCCATTTTGCAAAGTTGTTCAACAGCACCTTTGCTTCCTCAATTATAAGGCCTCCATAACTCCAATCTTTCTGTGGTTCATTTAGTGACTTCACAACCCGCAAGGCATCACCCTCAAGTATAAAATGGTTCACCCCAACTTCTTTGCAAAAACTTACACACATCATCATTGCATATGCTTCACCACTGAAAGCCTCCAATTTCAATTGTCTCTGAGCTTGTATGGTAGCCAGCACCTGACCATCACTGTTTCTGATTATGCCCCCTATGCCAACCTGGCCCTTAGCCTCGCTTATAGCTGCATCCCAGTTCATCTTATACCAACCTATTGGGGGTCTAAGCCATTTAGTAGTAATCTGGTCCTTGGTTCTCTGCAAACCACCTTCGTGTTGTCTCTGAACATGTTGGAACAACTCAAGCTCTCTCTTGGCTTTGTTGATTATTTGATTCAGGTCCATGAAGCCTTTGCCAAAGATGAAATCATTTCTTCTGGTCCAGATTAATCATGCAATCATTGCCAGTTCCCCGAGGCTGCTATCCTGCAGATTCTTACTCAAGTGTTTCCAAACCTCTTTGAAGGATGAGCAAAGGGTACTCATTTTCTGGATTTGTCGACTGCCTTGGTTCCATATATCTTTAGCAAACCCACAGCTCCATAGAACATGTTCTGAAGTTTCAGGTTCCATTAGACAGATAGGACACCTGCTGTTTTCAACTACCTTCCTTTTCATCAGGTTTACCATTGTTGGCAAGGCTTCATTACAAGCTCTCCACATGAAGTTTCTAATTGCATTAGGTACTGGAAGTTTCCATATTCCTTTCCAAAAACCATCTTCCAGCTTGTCATTGGACGTTTCTCTTGTGGATCTTGTTAGCATAGCCCTATGTAAGAAATATGCACTTCTAACAGAGAAAAGACTGTTTTTGGTGTAGTGCCAGACTAGCTGATCTTCTCTACCCCCTATGCTTAATGGAATCAATTTGATTATGTCAACTTCCTGGGCTGAAAAAAGCCTAGCCAGAAGTGGTTCATTCCAACTTCTCAAATCTTCATCAATTAATTCTGACACCATCATCTGTTGCATGTTCCCCTCTGGTAGATTGGATTCTGAATGTGTGGGCCTTAGAGATCCACTTGTCCTCCTAGATTTTAACTTGTCTACCATTTCCAATTCTCCAAACTAGTCCTTCTTTCAATACCTCAATCCCACTCATGATACTCCTCCAAACATAGGATGGCCTATAACCCAATTTAGCTTCTAAGAACTCCCCACTAGGAAAGTTTTTCTGTTTTAGGATTTGAGCAGGCAGGGAATGGGGTGACTGAAGTATCCACCACCCTTGTTTGGCCAGCATGGCTACATTAAAACTTTTGAAGTCTCTCAAACCCAAGCCCCCTTTAGTTTTACCTTGGCCTAGCTTGTCCCATTTCATCCACTGCATTTTGGTGTGATCCTCATTAAAGCCCCACCAGAATTTCTTCATGAGCTTGTTAAGTTTATTTGAAATGGACATAGGAAGGAGGAATATGCCCATTGAGTAGGTTGGAATAGCTTGGAGCACAACCTTAAGGAGGACTTCTTTTCCTATAGCCGAAAGGCACTTGGTCTTCCAATTTATGATCCTGGACCAAATTCTGTCTAGTAAGGAGTGGAAAGCAGCAACTTTTGATCTATCAAGTAGGGTTGGTAGACCTAAATACTTTTCAAAAGAGCCTGAGGACTTAATCCCAGAAATCTGCAGGATGTTCCTTTGAATGTCCTTGGGTGTGTTCCTACTGAAAAAGATTGAGGTTTTATCTTTGTTAAGCATCTGTCCTGAGGCAATTTCGTATGTTTCTAGAATGTGAAGCACTCTACACCACTCTAGTGAGTTTGCCTTGCAGAAAAGGAGACTACATCTGCAAAGCACAGATGATTCACCTGGATTTGACCATATCCAATAGGGATACTAGTTAGAATCCCCTTGATTTCAGCTTGATTCAATAGATTAGAGAGAGCCTCAACACACAGGATGAATAGATAAGGGGATAGGGGGTCCCCTTGTCTGATACCTCTTGTGGGAGTGAAGGAGGGGCCTGCCTCTCTATTAATTAAAATAGAGTAGGTGACTGAAGTAATACAATTCATGATAAGAGAGATCCATTGAGGTGCAAATCCCAACTTTTCCATCACTGCCTTTAGGAAACTCCACTCCACTCTATCATAAGTTTTACTCATGTCAAGCTTTAGGGCCATGAATCCAACTTTGCCTTTGATCTTAGAGTTCATTGTATGGAGGGTCTCGTATGCTGCAACTACATTATCTGTTATGAGTGTTCCTGGAACAAAAACACTTTGGTTCATAGAGATGATGTCAGGCAGAATTAATTTCAACCTATTTGCCAGAAATTTAGCTACAATTTTATAGCTAACATTACACAAGCTGATTGGCCAAAAATAAGAAACTCTTTTGGGGTCCTTAACCTTAGGAATCAGTGTGATAAAAGTGTCATTAACCCCTTTTAATGAGCCTCCTTGGTTTAGGATTTTAAGGGCAAAGTTACTAGTCTCCTTTCCAATGTTTTCCCATTGATTTTGGTATAAGTGAGCTGGAAAACCATCAGGTTCTGGAGATCCAAGGGGATTCATTTGTAAGACAGCATCATGGACCTCATTCTCAGTAAATTTGAGCAATAGTTTATTGTTCATAGCATTGGTGACTTTTTTGTCCATGCCTTGGAGGGATGTAGTGAATTCAGAAGGATAGGAGGTAGAAAAAAGCTGTGTATAGAAATCAGAGAAGATACCAGCTATTTGGTCTAGTTTGTTGTGGATTTCTCCTTGCTGGTCCAAAATCTACCTGATTTCATTAGTTTTCCTTCTCTGGTTGGCATGCATGTGGTAAAACCGTGTATTCATGTCCCCATTCTTCAACCAATGTTGTTTTGCCTACTGCCTCCACTTTAGCTCTTCTTCTTCCAGTTGATGTTCCACTTCCCTCTATAGTGCTTTAATTTCATGGACCCCGTCACCAGTTTCTTCTTCTTGGAAGCTGCAATTCTGTTCATTTTTTGTCTGATGGTAGCATTTGCCTCTCTCTTTCTACTTGAGGTCCACTGTTTTAGAGCCTGTGCACAATTGGTCAGCTTGGATCTCAACATTGAGCTTGCATGTTCCCACTACTGCTCTGGACCAAGCCTTTTTAATAACCTCATGGCATTCTTTTGAAAGGGTCCAGGTTGCTTCATAATGAAAATTGGCCTGTCTGTGCCTCCTTGCTGGTATAGGTCCTTCCCATTAGAGATTAAGTGGAGCATGATCGGACTTCATTGCTGTTAAAACCTGGCATATGGCATTTGGGAACCTTGTTTTCCAATCTACATTTGCTAGAGCTCTATCTAGCTTTTCATTGATGAACCCTCTACCACTTCCGTTATTGGACCATGTAAATCTGTTGCCTTTGGTGGGGATTGAATCTAGTAAGCAGAACTCAATAGCTTCACGAAAATCCCCCATCTGTTTATAGGGTCTAGGTACTTCCCCTACTTTTTCTTTTTGGCATAATATTTCATTAAAGTCACCTATGCAAAGCCATGGAGTTCCACGAGAAGGCTTTAAAGCTCCAAGTAAATTCCAACTAATTTTCCTTTGGGATGTAATAGGATGGCCATAAAAACCAGTGAGCATCCAAGGAGCATTGTGTCTTTTATCAATTATCATCATGCTAATGTGTCATCTAGTGAAGTTTATCAATTGGACCTCAACATTGTTTTTCCACATCATGGCTAGCCCTCCACTACTCCCCACACTATCAACTACTAGGCAGCTATCAAACTTAATCAGCTATTTAACAGCTTCAACTTTGGTCTTAGAGCACTTGGTTTCTATTAAAAAAACCAAACTTGGGAGCTTATCCTTAATCATCATATTAAGGATTCTAACTGCCCGAGCGTTCCCAAGCTCCCGGCAGTTTCAACTTAGAAGATTCATGAGGATGGGCAGGGCTGAATTTCAACCTCTGCCATGTCAATAGAGTTTTCATCTTCTAATGCTAGTGAGAGTTTACCTCTTTTCTTGGTCAATGGCTTGTTCACTGCCTTCCTTTTCCCTTTTCTTCCAGCTACTTGGTCAGTTACACCATTGTTCTGTCCTGCTGCATTTTCCTAGTTTAGCTGATTAGGTACTGCAGGTGAAGAGGGTTGTCGTGCTCTTCTCTTCCAGGTTCTACTTTGGCTAGCCAAAGGTATGTTCAAATTCACCTCCTGTAGCACGTGTATTTTCTCACTAGCCTCCTTTGTTGACTTTCTTCCCAGGTCCTTGAGTGTCCCTACATCAGGAGTAGGGGTCTAGTTTTCCTTTTGTCTTGCAGTTGTACTTGACTTCCCACTTGGTTGTGTTGGTCTTGTATAGTTACACGTACCTTTTAGTATAGCTTCTTCTGTCTTGTCCTTTGATAGAGCCTCAGAGTAGGTCATGGCCAACCCTGCTTGAGTACCTGTGTGTCCCTCCACACCCCGAGATGGTAGCCTGTCAAACTGAAAACCCTGAGAGTCCACCACCACTTTAGGAGTGGTTGATATTTGCTTAGCCTGTTCCCTCGGTTTTGCCACATCATCATCTTCTTCCTTGTGGCCTGAAGAGTGTGTCTGCTGGTTTGTTGGCCTGCCCTTGCTATTCTTCCATTCTTTTGCTGGATCCTTCTGGAATGACGCTCGTAGCCATGCACCATATTGGGTTCTAGTATTTCCATGAAGGGACCTATTTACAGCAGGCTCCTTACATCCAGTTGATCCATGCTTTATTATACCACAGTTAAAGTAGAAGGAGGGGAGACGTTCATATTGGAACGAGACCCATACTTGCTTTCCATTAATAGAGCACAGCACCCCTCTCATAATAGGTTGGGTGATATTAATAGAGATCCTTACCCGAAGGTAGGGTCCCCACCCAAGACCTTCCTCATCCACATCAACCTCCATCACATCCCCCACTTTGGAGCCAATCTATTGACCAAATTCTCTAGTCATCCCTCCCAAGGGGAGGTTATGCAATTGCACCCAGATAACTTCCTTCTCAAAATGTACCCCTTTCGTTGTTACCATTCCATCATACTCCTTGATATAGACCAGACTACGGTCAAAAGTCCAAGGTCTACCCTTCTTGACCTTCTCCAAATCTTGATCCTCATGAAATTCAAACAGGAACATATTATCTCCCATTACTCTGAAGTGTACCTCCCCTTTTGGCCTCCATAATCTCAGCATGGTTGTTTTGAAAGCTTCTTGGTTTACCATTTTGTCCATTACTAGTAGCCCCAGTAAGCACCTCCTACCCCTCTGGGAAGCCACACCATCCATGCTAAGTTCCACTTGAACCTCCTGCTGTTCCACTTCCGTCAACTTGAGTTTATGCCATTGCTCGAGAATGGCTTCTGTCATCTCACCCTTCTGCTCTTCCTTCCTCCTCCTCTGTTTCCACTATTTTCCTCACAGACAACCTTGCCTATAGCAAGACAGCACCTTCTCAGCGAGAGCTAGAAGGACCGAAATGTACACACCAAACCTTGCCTTTGCTAAAAAAATAAAGAAAGAGATCATGAAATGCCCATGATTATAAACAGAGCAGTAGCTATAGCTAAAAGGCTCGTGAGGAGAGAGCTAACATGATGATCTCAACTCTCAAGAAAGGAAATATATTAAGCAAGTATCTATGACTTTTGACCACTGTTGATGCTATAATACTGGACTCACTACTCCACATTTTTTATGGGGAAGTAGTACATTCTATGCAAACACATTACACGTCTTTTTTTACGGGGTTATTGCTAAAATAGCTTCTTCTTTTTCTTTTTAGATGAGTGGTGTTGCTAAAATGGTTCTTGGCATCATTCTAGGTATCGATAAACAATCCTACTGGTATGGAAACAAGTTCTCTCTCTCATTCAAAATCTTGTGCAGCTTACCTCATACGGGAGTGCCCAGTGTGCATAGCCACAACAGTACACTGCCTTTTATTTTAGGTAAGAAATCCTCTTGGCCTTATTTTGTAACTATATATCTCACGTTCTTCTTACAATTAAAAGATCTTGAATTTGTGTATGTGTCATTGTTAGTTGTAACATCCTGATGGTTGAAGAGGAAGACGAATGGCCACTCAAGCCTTCTACATTGATTTCACCGACTCAAGTATGATTGTTTAATTGTTTCTACCTTCATTTTCGAAGGTTATTAAGCACATGGTATTAAATATTATTCATGTTGTTTTAGGTGTGTGACCAAATTGATGCGATGTAAGAAAGGTGATTATATTAGACAATGTATAAAAATCTTAATTATTTGTATGCTGGTCAACTATTAGTGTGCAATGTTATTGACTGGACTATGCCCATGTTTCTTGGCAGCATTGTGTGACTAGACAGGCGACAACTGATTTTTTGATAGTATCGTGTGATTGGACTTGTAGAAAATTTTTTGTGGATATAAATATTGCCAACTTGTGTAGATAAACCTGGCTAGATTGTTTATAATGTTTTTATGAATGAGGATTATATCTACGCCAAGTCTTTTCCTTAGATAATTTATCTCCTTGTAATGTAAATTTGCTTTCAATGGATCCTTTTATGACTGGAGTCCAAACATTTGTTTTTTAAAGTTTAGTGAGGCGAAAAAGTAATCATATTGAAGCCTAGTTTGACATTATGTTCATAGTGGATTCCACTTAAGCTAATTCTTCCACCAAATCATGACAATTCACAAAGCTCCCCCACCCCCACCCCCACACCAACATCACCTACGAAAGGATGATCTTGCTTTAAAAAGTTATAGAACTTGCAGGTGTACTACCGATACTAAGATCTAACCATCAAGATACAAAAATAAGTGAGGTGATACACCGATACCATAACTTTTTTATAGAATCAAAGCAGAAACATTAAAAAGAAGCACATTTTATTGAATAATTTTTTCTTATATTATAAAATTATACACCATGAGTAGACATTCATCCCGTTAAAGATGACTACAATGCCGACATCTACCACAGAATTGTTACAAATTACAAATGTAACTCCTCGATGGGGGCTGAAAGCTATCCTTGTTAATAAGTGAAGAGAATTTTGAGTTTGCCTTCAGGATAACTTCAACCACAGCTTCCTTCAACCTTAACAACTCCATCGCATAACTATGAGGTAAAGCATCAAAGGAATGTCAGAAACAAGGAATATCTAGCTTGCTAAATCTCAGAGTGGGAAGTAGCAAAGATCAAACTCACGGCTTGGCAATCTCAGTAATATCAAATCGAGGGTCAAGGTCCTTTCCAAATCAATGCCATCCAAAACTGTAGAGATGATAATATTTTACTGGTCTAAGGTTCATGTAGCAAGCACAATTCACAACAATCAAGCCGACAATCTCTTATCATATTACCTGAAAATGCTCTAACAAATGTGAATGTGGCGGGAAATTGAAAGGGCTGATCTGCTGCAATAGCTAATAGACCTTCCCCTGTTAGGAGAATGCAATAGTTAGAATCTCATGTTCATGGGGATATTGTGAAAACCCTAGCACTTGCTTTTGTTATCCGAAGTAGAACATTCACACGACTAACTGATCTGACGGTAGAAAGTTCAAACATAAGATAGAGCTATCTGTTTCCTTTATTATATTTGTACATGTGCAGATATGCACACAACATGTTACTGTACATGCATGGATACATTATATAATCTTCAGTTAGCCATGAACATTTTAAATAACTTCTAAAATCTTGAGCTTTAATGGGGCAGCATACAGTTGCACATGCATGCATCAAACAAGTAGAGGGTTTTCTTATTCCAACCCCAGAGTATGCCTTAACTTCCTATGTCTCAAGTTCAACAAGACAAAACTAATTGCCATCCCTGAGAATATACCCTAGATCATAAGACCAAATTATTATTTATGTTTCTACAAAAACAATATCCCAAAATGCATTGTATTGATTATGCCCATGCCACATGCACTTAACTCTCAAAATCTATTCTCATATAGTTGCGACATTCGAAACTAATCAAGCATGATAAAACCTAGCACAGACATAAGATCTAGACACCAGGTGAATTATCAATTGTAGCCAGCCTTTGTTTCTTTTTCAGTACTCTTTCGTCCTTACTCAATGGCTTTTTAAACCCCGGCTCCTTTGTCGTTAGCTTTCTTTCCTTTCTTTCTGCAGCAAGCCGCTCTTCAAAACTGCAAAACAGACAGGTTATTTTTTAGAGTCAGAAAAACTCAACCAGGAAAAAAATGTCTTCAGAAAATTTAGTAGGACATTTTTGTTTATTGACATTAGAAAATTTGGCAGGACATTTTTTGTTAATTGATATTACCCAAGAGCTCCATCTTTTGTTTTTTCATAGGTAAACAGGACTGCTCTAAAAAAGAAGGAATAAAAAGCTCCATATTTTATTTAAGACTCAAAAAGAAAAAAACATTAACATTCCCAATCAATACACACAAGGCCTGGTTGTACTCAACCCCACCCTATATATTATTAAATTCAAGCATCATTCTTGGTTTACAGAAGGATATGACAACAACTAATATCTTCTTTTCTATTGAATTTCTAAATGACTTGTGTCAGATCTATAGTGCAATAAATTAAGCCCACTGGAAGCATTGTTAATATTCTTTGGGTAATACACTTGACCTGACATGGAGGCATTTCCCCAAAGTGAGCTCTCGAGGCATCACTGAACTTAAGCTTATTTCTGTTTTCAAAAATAGTTAATGGAATAAACTACTAAAGAAAGTAAAAGCATCAACATATTAGAAAATTTGAAAGAGAAAACAAGAAAAAATGGAGCACCTGTTAAGGAAGAACTGTGTTGTTCATCTGGCAGCAGTCATATCTCCAGTAGGTACAAGAACACCCATTTGAATCCTTGCTTGAAGCACCTGCACTAGCATAAGCGTTTCCATCGGAGAGGGAGATATTTGTAGTGACTCGGGGGATATTTACCACGTCACTGTACTGGGGAATCAAAAACCAGGTTTTGGTTAAAACTTACTATGGCGTGGCCATAGATCTGGATGTAGGGACGGTCTTCTCTTTGACATCGACTAGAGTTTGCAAGGGACGACTTTGCCCTAGGATCACAGAGAGAGGCACGAAAGACAGGAGTACAGAGAGAGAGAGAGAGAGAGAGAGAGAGAGAGAGAGAGAGAGAGAGAGAGAGAGAGAGAGAGAGGAGAACAGGAGAAAGGAACACGAGGGAGAGGGGGCATGAGCAGAGGAACTGAGGAAGGCTTCCAATGAATGAAATCGGGCATGAGGAGAGGAAGGCTGTTTTAGTGGAGGAAATCGAATTACAGATCGAGACGAACTTCCAGTGGCTGCGAACCATGATGTGGCCCCTAGACTGGGTTTGCCACATCACGTGTGCGGTGTAGAAAGCTTAAGTCGGCTAATGAATAGAGTTTCTCATTTAGCATAGGTATATATCTTTCGTCAGTTCCATTCAAAACCAATCTGCTGTGTTGCGTCCTTTGATCCAACTTGCGTCTCACGTGAGTGTTGCATCGTTCCACATGTGATTCACAACGGAACCAGGTTTTGTTCATTTTTATCCTATTTGAAATTTCAACCATGCAACATCTTCATATTTGAAGAGTCCTACACATTTCCCACCAATCTACCGTATATCCCCATATCTCTATTTTTGAAAATTGATTATTTTATTTTATAAAGTCTTGTCCTGTTGAAAATCTTCTTAACATTGTACTTTGGCTCTCATTTGAATGTTTGCTACGGCCTCCTCTTTTATGCATTAAGAAATTAAACATAAAAATGTGCGTAGAAATATTTCAACATAAATAGAACCTAAGTTCAAAAATAAAAATTAATTCTTATGACTTCTATTCATATTTTAGCATTTTAGTCTAATAACAGGGTATTTAAAGTGCACTTTCGTACACTCATAACACCCCCTAACTTACTTATTGCTAGTCCCTAGAAATCTCTATACAAAAGAGATGAAAGAGGGTAAAGAAACTCACTAGAAGGAACCATTAATTCACACTTTCCAGATTCACATATCAAAATAATCTAAAAAATCCAATAACTCATTAAAATCAACCCACCTATAGCAATTCACAAAGTGTGTTATCCAAGCCATACCGTCTTACTGCTAGCCTTGACACATGTAACATTAAGAACGTCTCAAGCAAAAGGTTCAACTCTATAACTTACGGGTATAATAGTATTTTGTGTAAGGGCTCTCTCTATGGAGTTGACAAGTGGTGTATACATATTCACATAGAGATTTAGGTAATTGTGTAACACCCCTTTCCCATAGGCTAGGAGTGTTACGTAAATTCCATGAAATATTGTCCAACAAGAGATTTCATATTTGAAATAAAAATAAATAAATAAACATTTACTTCATAAAATATGTTTAAATAAAAAATCATGTTTCCAATGATAATAAATGAAATAACTAAATAAAATTGAAGTCATTAAACTATTTATTCTAGAATGTCTGAGATTTAATTGGTTGTTTCATCTAATCCTGACCCGACTGCTCATTGTCATAATCCTCACCTGGGTGGTTAAAAACATAAAAATAAAAACTAAAATGAGTCAAAGACTCAGTAAGAAATCCATCACAACGTAAACATAATAAACATAGGATTTTTCATAAAGTGTTTCATGCTGGAAATTTAAGTTCATGCTTAATCATAGGTATGCTTATGTCATGCATGACTTATCTTAAATTACCCTATTTATGTTACTTATCATACTGGCCAACACAAATAACCTTCTGTGCGAGATTGTGCTCCAGCCCCACACTATGTGACCACAAGGGGAACCGCTAATAGTATTCTAACATATTATGGTGGACCATGCTTAGGTCCGTGGCTTGCACATCCACCTATAAAACTACATTGCTACCATGCATCTAAATGGTCATCATATAAAACTTATCTTATCTCACACTTGATCATATAAAGCTTACGTAACTTGATCATAAAAGCTTACGTGTCTTACGCATATGAGATGCATGACATAATGCATACATAATTATAATTTCTGAAACTGAACATAATGCAGAATGACATGATCGTGTGCTATGCTAAATGACATGTTTGCATAAAATGTGACATACGTGGTACGTAAAAGAGGCTATCAATAATTGGCTTTAATAATAATCTATATAAGCTAACATATGATGATCCTATTTTATGATTATATTACTTACCTCACTGCGCTGCTTCCTGAATTTCACTTTGAAACTCACCACCGAGAGGAGAGAAACAAATCAAGTTCAAACAGATTCTACCACCTATCTAATGCTGACATGGCAAGGTACGGAACTTCTCTCTTGGGATTGCGTCGCCCTAGGGTTTGCTGCATGGTGAATCTCGTGGCGCCATTGTCTTCCTCAGAGGCCCAGCCATCTACTGTGAATGGAAAGGTGACTGGAGGTGTTCAAGATCCTTCGAAGAATGTTGTTGGAGGTGGTTTACGGAGAGGCTATGCATATATTGTGGTTAATAGACCACAACCTTTACCAGTCATAGGGATTTTGGTTTGTGAACCCAGATTTGTTGAGGGGGAGATGTTCTTTACGTTCTCTCAAGTTGAAATTGCAAAATCAACAAAAACATTTTGGTTTGCGATTGTTCTAAAGTTTCAACAACACCGGCCATCTCTTGATTATATTAGAGTTTTTATCAAAAATAGATTGGGTGTAAAAGATATGCCAGTGGTTGGACAATTACGTAACCCCCATAATATGTAACAGCTTGCTAGAAATTCAATTGTAAAATTTCTATTGGCTTTAGGAACCTCGTGAAGACCCCATAAGTTTTTACGAACCTATTAATCGTATAGATTTTAGTCTAACCACATAATTAGTGTTGTTACTCACTATGGTATCAGAAGTGTGGAATGTCTAAATTAAGTTATAAAAGTTTTAATTGGACACCTTAGCATTGATTTTGGCCAAGTAATTTCATCCCCCTAGATGGCTAATTAGATGTCATCAAGAGGATATAGAAGTTCTAGAAGGAAAAAAATCAAAGAGCTACCTTACTATTCCAAGTCTATACTCTACCATTAGAAAATATCATGGGCTGATATTTGTAGATATTTTTGGGTAACAATATCTTGAGCTGATTTTTGTATATATTATTGGATAAAAATATCTTGAACTGATATTTGTGGATATTTTTGGGTAAAAATATCTTGAGCTGATTTTCGTGGATATTATTGGATAAAAATATCTTGAACTGATTTTTGTGGATATTATTGGATAAAAATATTTTGAGCTGATTTTTGTAAATATTATTGGGTAAAAATATCTTAAGCTGACGTTTATAGATATTATTGAGTAAGAAAGACCAACACTCAACCCTCACTTCAGTCTCATCCTCTTCCATATCTTGTGCATAAATATCTCCAGCTCACTCCCCACGAAATCATCTTCCTTTACACCTTTCATTGAAAGAACACCAAACACTCTCTCGGACAACTTTTAAGTGTTCTTTTGCACACCCATTTCGAAGCTTTTTTAAGTGTTTTATCATAAAGTATCCTTCATAAAAGTTGTTCCTTTCTGAGTTTAGCTTATGTGGATATCTTCTTTGTTTCATTCGAAGATCATTTTGTTAGTAAAATATTGTTTAAACTCTAGAAAGGTCATTCTAGGAGATAAACTGGAGAATATGTTATACTTTGGAGTTTTTGACCAAGCTAATGGATAGATCTTGGTCTGAAATTTTTATGGAGTATTGTTAACATGTGTATATGATTATTGGTTGAGGATTTGTTGCATGATTAAAGGTTTTGATGAAATATTTTCTTAGATCTAGAAACTTAGAAACTGGAAGATAAAAAATAGTTTTTGTTTTAAGAAAGTTTAAATTTTTGGTGGTTTAAACCTATTCCAATGGATTTGATAATTTTATTGAATGATCCTAAGCCTCTTATATACATATTAGAATATTATTTTGAAGATATTTGATGTTAGTTTCGAAAATATGAAATATTATGCAAAGAAATATTTGGATAGGCCAAAGTGTGGATGTTCTTAGCTAAATTTATATTTTGGTTAACTTTTAACCATGTGATCTTGAATTAGAAGCTTATATATGTTTTAGGATATCTTTTTAAATCATGAGATGGTTTGGTTTAAGATCACATCTTTATAAGTCATAGATCAAAAGGTTGATCAAAACAAGTTAGAAAATAAAAATCAATGGAAATAGCATATGGGAATTTCCGCCCTATGGAGTTTTAATAGTTGTGATTAATTTTAAATTTTTCTAAATTGATATTTAAGTTTAGGATAAAATTTACATGAGACATGTAAATTTTGGTGACTTTTGGAGTTAGCATGCAAAACCCTTACGTTATGGGTAAAATGGTCATTTTCTCACATGTAGAGGGCAAAATAAAAATTTGACTCTTAAGTTAGTATTTTTTTCATATTTTAAATTATTAATGATTTAGTTCTAACTTTTAGAATTACTAATTACAGTTCCTCGTGATCGCGTTTGAGTTTTTATAAGAAACGCGGAGATCGAGATAAGTTAGCTTTTAACTTACTAGCAATTTACTGTGTATGTGTGCTAAGTAAAGAAACTATAGTGTATGTATGTGTGCTATCATATATGTCATGCCATGCCAAGTTATCACATATTTGTCTATTACAAAAAATTTATTTTGTCATGAGTTTCATCTCTTACACAAGATATTCTGTCACTTATTACTATATATTGCAAGTACATCATGTTAAATATGCCATCTATTACATGTATGTCATGTCATGTTCACTGTTGTAAGTATGACATGTTAAGTATGTTTCTGTTATATGTGATATCATGTTATGAAATATTGTGTGTTACATGTTTAAGTCATGTTACGATATAACCCTATCTCAATTTGGTCATGTCTTTCAAGTTATGTTCAAGTCACGTTATGTTACGTCAGGACTGTTGTCCTTTCATATTCCAGTCTCGTTTCATCTTGAGATACATTCAGTTTTGTAGGGTCCACAACAACTGTGGCACATGAAGTATGGGGTCACAGCAATTGTGATACATACACTCACGTAGAATACATGAGGCCACAACAACTGTGGAGTATGTATTTAACTAGTTAAAGAATAAGTTTCAGATCACGTTCATGTTAAGTCAAGTTTCAGAGCAAGTTCATGTTAAGTCAAGTTTCAAATCAAGTTCATATCAAGTCAAGTTCAGTTCACATTTCAATTTAAGTTATGTCAGTTATGCTATGTTATACGTCAAGTTATGCTTTGATTACTTATGTATGGGGTCACAGTAATTGTGACGCATACACTACATGAGACACAGCAATTGTGGAGTACATGGGGCCACAGCAATTGTGATGCATACACTCACGTAGAATACATGGGGCCACAACAACTGTGGAGTATGTATTTAAGTAGTTAAAGAATAAGTTTCAGATCACGTTCATGTTAAGTCAAGTTTCAGAGCAAGTTCATGTTAAGTCAAGTTTCAGATCAAGTTCATGTCAAGTCAGGTTCAATTCACGTTTCAATTTAAGTTATGTCAGTTATGCTATGTTGTACATCAAGTTATGATTTAATTACTTATAAATTTGATTATGCATTCATGCTTTTACTGTTATGCATGCATCATTAGTATGTGTAGAGGTTTTTTGTTAACTTACTGAAATTTGTAATCAAATGTCACAGTGGTAGTCCCAACTACCATTCCCCCCGAATGGTAGATCTTGTTACAGGACCTGAAAGAGAATCAGGAGCTGACTAACTAGACACAATTGACTGAGCGACAGTGCGACGTCAATGTTAATGTAGTAGTTAACTTAAATTACTACTTGTACGATGGAGCTGCATTTCCAGTACTTTTTGGATCATAACCATTTTGGACTAGTGTTGTGATCTTAGTTTCAATGGATTTTTATGTATGAAGTATGTTTTAAGTATTTGTGATCTTTTCAATTTAGTGCAAAATATTGCTAAAGAAAAAAATTTATCCGCTGCGAATATTGCATAATGTTAGATGCATGTTAGGAACATTGCATCTTATATGTCATGAACGGGGGCAGGTAACCTTGTGTTGCATGTCTTGACATTTCAAATGTCCGTCTAATTCCAAACGGAATTTGGGGGCGTCACATAATATCCTGGTTCGGTTGATAAACAAAGATGATTTGGTGTCTGTTATGGCTAGACATAAATTCCGATGTTGATGGTGTTCCATACAAAGTTTTCCATTGGACTTCGAGTTTCAATGAAGATGATGGATCTCCTTTGGTCCCTATATGGATCACGTTACCAGGTCTTCCACCGAATTATTTTCAATCTTCCATGTTAAAAAGGTTTGGAAATGGTTTTGGACAATTTTTGAAGTGCGATAATGCAACCATGTGCATTACTAGGCCAGAAGCTGCTAGAATATGTGTGGAGATGGATGTTTCGGTGCTGTTGAAATATGATTTTTGGATTGGTCCACCTGAACTCGAAAACAGTCACTATCAGGAAGTTATCTTTGAGCATTTTTCGGAATATTGCAACTGGTGCAAAAAACAGGTCCATGGGGTAAACCAATGTAAATCCAAGGAAAAGAATATCATGAAATGGAAGAAGAAAGTGGTACAGGTTGAGGACGGCAAAGGGGCTAAGAACAAGGTGTGAAAAGTGGTGGGTGAGAAAGAAGTAGATTAGATGTTTTAGAAGGACATAAAGGGAGAGAAGACCACATCGAAAGCAAGGAGGGAGGAGATTTTGGAACTTATTCAGCACAAAAAAAGTTCTAGAGATCTAGATAAGATGGAGGTATTGTTTTTTGATCTAATGGTGTTTTACTTTCACCAAATAAATTTCTTCTAGATGCCAATCATGTGGATATGCAAGTGAATAATGTGAATAATGACAACGAGAATGAAAGATGTGCTGAAGGTGCTTGGGATTGTTTGTTAGAACTGGATGCTAAATTGTCTTGGTTTGAGCAATCTGAGACTATGGATGATAAGGTTGTTGGAGATGCTTTGGTACGGGATTGTGGTTCACCTAGAAGTTCTTTAAAATTGATTGATGCAACTCTTGAATGTGAACTATGCTGCAGTGTTAACAAGAATGTTACGTTGGGTAATGTTTGCTTGGCTCATACTATGACAGTTCATTCGATGTCAGATAATGATAATGAAGATGAGATTGAAGAGTTGGTAGCCAAATGTTACGATTCGGATAGTGAGATTGAAGCTCCGAAAAAGAAATTTTGTAGTGGTAAAACAAAGAAACCTATTGTTGTTCTTGAAGGGACAATGTGTTCCAATAGACATTATTAATTGATGAATATTCTTTTTTGGAATATTAGAAGGATTTGTTCGTCAAAGGCAAGTTTGCGGCGTATTCTTTAATAAATACCGTCCATAAGTTGTAGCAGTTTTAGAACCTTTTCTTTTAGTCAATAAGTGTGCCCGTTGGGCACAGTGGTTACATCTTTGTAATTTATGTAATAATGTGGAAGCGGGTGGTAAAGTTTGGTTGTTTTGGGTAGATGGAATTGATTTACAACTGCATTTGATGATGGCTTAAGCTTTATCAGGTTGGTTTTCCCATGGCAATTCTCAAGTTTTGGCTACTTTTATCTACGCCATTTGTTTTCAAGAACATCGGAGTATTCTTTGGAATTATATTAAGGATATAGATGTTGGTGGTGTGCCTTGGTTTCTTGGAGGTGATTTTAATATCATTCAGTCTGAAGGAGAGAAAATTGGTGGTATTTGTCATTCTTCCTGTGGTCGTGAGGAATTTAATAATTGTATTCAAGCTTGTGGTCTGGTTGATATGCCTTATTCTGGCTTGGTGTAATGGGAGGCTAGGGGGTGGACGAATCTGGGCTTGACTTGATAGAGTGTTGGCGAGCACCGGTTTCTTATCGACTTTCCCTAATGGTCGTTTGGAGTATCTTCCTCGCACGTCGTCTGATCATTGTCCAATGGTTACTTCTCTTTTGCATGACAGGCAAGTTGGTCCGAAGCCTTTTCATTTTCAAAGAATGTGGTGCTTTCACGAAGAGTTCTTAGCTATGGTGCATGAGTAATGGAACCAAGATATTCAAGGGTGTCCGATGGTGAAATTTAGTAGTAAGTTAAAGAAATTGAAACAAGTATTAAAAAGTGGAATAGGGAGGTCTTCGACAGGGTGGATGTGGATCTTAAAGTCATTGAAGAGGAACTTCTGGAACTGGAGAATAATGTTCAGAAAAACTATACACGGGATATGGAAATTGAGCTCTTGAGATGCAAGCAAAGCATGTTCAATATTTGCATCGAGAGGAGATTATGAGGTGTCAAAAACCAAGAATTAATTGGATTTGTGAAGGGGATGAAAACGCAGCATTCTTCCATGCTTCTCTTAGATGCAAAAAGAAATTTAAAGCACTAGAGAGTAAGATCCTTGAAGATGGCAGTACTCTTGATTTAGGTGAAGCGGCCCTTGAGGGGGTTGTAGATTTTTTTCAAAAGCAGTAATCCACGTCGGCTGTATCCCTTGAGGATCCTAGTATGAATCTCTTAACTTCTGTTATTTTTTAGGCTGATAATCAATTGCTTTGCAGTAGTCTGGGGTCGGATGGTGTTTCTGCAAGCTTTTTCCATCATGCATGGGATATTATCAATGAAGATTTATTGTAGTTGGCTATTGAATTTTTTGAGAGGAAGCCGTTAACCACGTTTTTTGGTGCCACGAACATTGCTTTGATTCCGAAAGTGGATGATCCAAGGGGTTTCACCCAATTCTGGCCTATCAGTTTATATTCTGTTGTCTATAAAATCATTTCCAAGGTTTTGGTGAATCATTTGGAGCCTATCATGAATAAATTAATTTTTCAAGAGCAATCGGCTTTTATTAAGGGTCAAAGCAATTTTGATAATATTTCTATTGCTCAAGAAATGATTCAGAGTATTGACAAGAAAATAAGAGGTAGAAACACAATGATTAAAATTGATATGGCAAAGGCGTATGACAGGGCGAATTGAAGTATTTTGATATAAGTAATGAAGCGATTTGGCTTTTCGGATCATTGGAGGGGTTTGATCTTTAATTGTATTTCTTCACCTATGTATATCTTTTCATTTTATCACAAGAGCTCCTTTCTTGGATGATTAATGATGATTTTCAGCAGGAGAAAGTCAAGCCTTTTAATGCTAATGGAGGTACTTTGATTTCTCATTTGTTTTATGCTGATGATGTTTTGATTTTTGCAAATGGAGGTAAAAGATCTCTAGTGCAGATTATGAAGACTCTGCAAGTGTATCAATCTATGTCAGGGAAATTGGTGAGTCTAGCCAAGTCCTCTTTCTTTTTCTCCTCTAATTTTCTTGTTGCTAGGAAAGTAGAGGTTTTGAGGATAACGAGGTTTATGGAAGGTAAATGGCCGTGTAACTATCTTGGTGTTCCATTGCATGTGGGACGGATTACTATCCAATTATTTGACCCTTTGTTGTTGAAGATTCAAAAACAATTGGCTGGTTGAAAGAGTAACATTCTATCATTTGATGGTAAAATTACGCTTCTCAAACATATTTTATCTAACATGCCAATTCATGTTTTATCTGCTATGAATTTACCTAAGTTTGTCTTCAAAGCTCTCAAGAGTATTTTCTCTAATTTTCTCTGGAACTCAACTGATCATAAAAAGAAAAGAAAATGAGTGTCTTGAAAAAATATATGCTTGTCGGTTGAGGAAGGGGGTTTGGGTATTCGGAACCTCACTGATGTTCAAATGTCATTATTCATGAAATTTGCTTGGAAATTACTGGATGGGAAATCGACTTGGGCAAATTTTTTTAAGACTAAATATGTGGGTGAGAAGCATCTAGCGGTTCTTTCTAATTCCAAAGGTTCAAGATTTTGGAAAGGCATTATGTCAGTGATGCCAATAGGGTTAAACAATTCTTGTATCTTGATTAGAAATGGTGAATGTAATTTTTGGTTTGACAATTGGCTAGAGGATGGGGCCATTGCGAATTCGGAAGATGTTAGTGGAGATGAAAATTTATTGGTGGCTGGAATCCTAACTAATTTAGGTTGGGATGTGTCTAAACTGCGATCGTTTGTGTTGGAAGGGATGGTTGAGAAAATAATTACCTCGCCAGTTTAGGTATCAGGTGGAACTGATGTGCGTATTTGGCAGCCTAACCTGAATGGAAGTTTCTCTACTAAATCTGTTTGACATCTCATTACAACCCAAGGGTCTGTTTGCTTGTAGAGAAAATGGCTTTGGCATAAATTTGTTACTAAGAAAATGTCATTTGTTTGTTGGCGTGCTAAAAAACAAGTGTTACTTGTGGATGATATCCTTGTTAGGCTAGGCATTTCTCTAGTATCAAAGTGTCACTGTTGTGTTTTACCATAAGAAGAATCTATTGATCACATCCTTTGTAGTGGTGATTTGGCTGATATGGTTTGGAATTATTATGCAGGTATTTTGGGTGTTTGGCTCCCTCAGCTCTAAAAATGGCAAGTTGTTATGAATGTTTGGTGGCTTCGAGTGTCGGCATCTTCTCAAGCAAGATATTGTTATGGTATTCTGCCGATCAGTATCACATGGGCGTTGTGGAGAGCACGATGTGACGATAGAATGGAAGGAAAAAAAACTGATTGGAAAGGTGTGATGCGGTGGATTAAGCTGATGTTAATAGATATCTCCGCATTGCAAGTTTGATAGATTGCAGTGGCAAGATATCAAAATTTTACAAGATTTAAATTGTCCAATTGTTCAAGTTGTCAAGGAAAATATGAAAGTTGTAGCTTGGACTAAGCTGAGTAGAGGGAAGTATAAACTAAATGTAGATGGAACTTAGAAATCCTGGTTTAGTGGGTGGAGGAGGGGTTATTAGAGATCATTCTCGCTGAGTGATTGCGGGCTTTACAACTCACTATGTGCAAGTTTCCAATAATGTTGCTGAAGGGAGAGCTTTACTTGATGGTTTAAATTTGGCACAACAATTAGGTATTCAAGACCTAATAGTGGAGTCTGATTCTGAAGTTATTATGAGATGGATTGAGGCCGATAAATGCAACTTATGGTATTTGTGGGACTATTGGGATGATATCAAAAGTTTGTTTTCTGAATTATATTGCTCCATTCGTCATATTTTTAGAGAAGCCAACACGGTTGCAGACTATCTTGCTAAAGAGGGTGCTTATAATCGATGTAAGTATTTTATAGGTTCTGACCTTGGTAGGAGAATCCTTCAAAGATTATTAAGTACGGATTTTTGGAGACTTCCTTATTTATTGTTGTAATTATTTTTGTTCCCTAATTTTTCATTGTTAGTACTATTTTTTTATTAGGTTGGAATATTTTTTGATCACCTGGGTTTTGGTATTCTTTCTTATTTTATGTTAAACCTCAAGTTAATGTTTTGTAACCACAGTTTTCTTCTACCATAAGTGAGGGCTCTTTAATAAACTTGGGACAGGGCTCCTACGCAAGTGGCTACCAGCTCTTCTAAAATAATAAAAAAAAAAATTCTACCACCAGCTTTAGGAGAAAGAAGCGGTATGAATACCAGAAAGAGAGAGATAATGAGAAGTGGTCAAGTAGTTGAGTCATCGGAGGAGTGGAGCAATTTGAATTAAACATATTTAAAAACACAATGAAAAACTTGACAAACTCTTAACGTGTAATTAATAATTGATTTAAGAAAAACATTTAAGAAATAACTGAAATAAATAAACATATAAATACTTAATAAAAATAAAAAGGAGTAAATTTATTTTATTGACCAAAAATATTGAATTGGCATGTTACAAATTGGGAACAAGCAATAAGCAAGCATTGATCTTACTATGAGGACTCGGACCTTTGCCAAGTTCCCATTTCTTCTTGTCATGGTTATTTTATTTTATTTTAGAAAATGTTCCCTAAACTTTGTGAATAGATTTTAATTGGATAAAGGCCCTTAGTGAATTTTACTTTTGGACCTTGAGGATTCTTAGATTAAAAAGTTTTGAGGAAATGAGATGAGGAGAAGCCCAATAGGACTTATATGGGTTTCGACCATGCTAGGGAAGGAAGGCCCAAAATATATTCCAACCATGTGGTAAGCACCACATGGCTATAGAGGGACTATTTGGTCCTTTGGATGGAAAACCTAGGTAAAAGGTAAAGTGAGACACTTGTCCTACATGCAAGAGGTTCTAGAAGGTTGAGTGGAAGATGATGTCACCTAAAACTAGGGCTTTCATGCCACTTTGGATAGGAAAGGCCAAGATTGACACTTGTTAGACATGTGGAGAGTATGAGGTGGACTTTAGGAGTTCCAAGGAGATCTTACTTGGGAAGAGGAAGAGGCATGTTCTAGAAGCATGTTGGAAGAGCAAAGGGAGAGAGAGAGGCCGGCGGGATGCATGGGGGAAGGCCAAGAGATTTGTCTTGGGAAGACAAAAGATCACCTAGAGAAGATAGAGGGATTTCAGCCAAAGCAAGACACACACATTTTGCCAGTTGGCATCCATGCACACGGTGAAGGATTTTTAAGGGAGATTTGATTTTTATGATTTTACCCTTGAACCACCTAATCCATTGAACCTAGACATGAAAGGAAGGGAAGATAGGGAAAGTGAGAAAGAGAGGGTGACAGATTGGGAGAGGCAACATGCCACCCTAGATTGTGTCCTTTGAATTTCCAATGCAATACTATCCAAGAGAAGTGGAAGAGCCATTTTTCCAAGTGGCATGCATGTAAGGACAGTTGTCATTTCAGGAGGGATTTGAGGCACTATATAAGGGCTTCAAAAATTTAGAGGGTCTTTTGCTCAAAGTTTCACTTGTTGATCCTAAGGATTTCGGCATACACTAGTTCTCTCTAGACTCAACATTTTCTCTTCAGTTTCTTGTCACTTTCTCGCCACCCAAACACTACTATTTCACTTCTTCAAAGTCAAGAACCCCAAATAGATTACCCAACACCATTCGGCTAGAGAAGAAGGTCAAGGAGGTGAGAACCATTTCCTTCTCTTACACGCGCACACACAAGGCCAAGAGGGAAGTTTCTCATTCCCATTCGGATTCTACCATTTTCTTCACAATCACACACTTTCACTTGGGTAACTAGGGTTTTCTCTTCAAGAAAGAATGAACCCTAGATGCCTATGAGTTTTGGATGAAAGAAACACAAAGTGGAAGGGATTAGGGTTTCTGTTTTTGCTTGAAAAATGGAAGCTAGGGTCTTATCCTTAGAGAGAAGAAGGAACCTGAATACCCTTAGCACTTTTAAGTGTAGAAAACACAAGTTTTAGAAAAGCTTAAGTTTCAGTTTTTACTTGGAGTAAAAACTAGGGTTTGAACTTTCAAGGAGTTTCGGCCCCTAGGGTTTTGTTTTGAGAAAAAGATTTCAAAAGCACCCTACACTCACACTCACTCATATTTTCAGAACCTAGGGTTTTGTGTATGAATTTATAATGAGACTATGCTATATTTTCAGATTTTTGCTACTTTAAATCGTTGGATTTTTGTAAGTATACACTCAACTTACTCTTGGTTAATACTTGCATATATTTGTGTAGATTCTTTTAGTGTTATTGTTATTTTGATTGTTATTCTTAGTTGCTTGCTTGAATACTCTTACATGAACTTGGAATATGAATATGGAATGATTAATGCAACTTAGTTTATGATGAAAAATGGTGATAAAATGTTATACATGATTCAGTTTTTAGGAAAAAGACATTGTGGTTTTAAAGTTCTTGATGATTTAGTTTTACCATGCCTTGAATGATTCGGATTGTGTATAAATGCTATGATTTCATGTCTTGTTTTACTATATCATGAATTCTAAGTATCTTGGATGAAGTTTGAAGCATGTTTAATTGATTTTTATGATTTTGAAAATGCATGTTTCGGCCAAGGCTTGTTTTCATGGTTCCATGTATGCTATTTGATATTTCATGTGTTTTATGTAACATGACATGAATCAAATGTGTTATGCATGGTTATTTCATGCACGACATTTCATGTGTCATTTGTCAAGTATAAGAGCATATGTCTTAAGGCTCATGTCACATGCATTTGGGAAAAGTGATTTTCAAAGGAAAACGTTTTCAAGAACAAAAAGTGTTTTCAAAATAAAGTAATAATTTTTAAAAGAAAGTTTTTATCACGACTCCGAATGCTAGGATGGGGAAATATCCTAGTGAAACTCCTTTATCCACTCTGGAGTACTTAAGAATGCAGTGGTAACCCATGGGTCGACAAAGAACCTTTAGCATGCTTTGAAGGGATTCTTTTTAAAGGATGCCAAAGCTAGCTAGTACCTAACACTAGTGGGTGCCATGATTAAGGCAAGTAACTTGACAAAGTACTGTCGTCTTATTATGATATGAATATATTTAAGACGTATTCACCATGGTGTATGGACGGTTGGTGGTGCGGAAACTAGTAAGAACATGTGCTGCATAGGGGAGCTGTGATGTGTCCACAAAATGAGGCCACGTGCCTATATGATATACTCTGGATCACATGATGTGAATACTATGATATGATATGCTTTGGATCACGTGATTAAGCAAGATAAGAATGAGGACAAAAGTATGTTTTATGAAAAGTCAAAGAATTCTATTACGTGTCTTTTAAAAAAGATCAAGTACATAAGTCAAGTTTTCAGTTACGTCATTGACAAGTATGTGACGCCCCCAGATTTCAATTGGGATTGAATAGATATCTGAAGTGTTGGAATATGCAACACAAGGTTACCTGCCCCTGTTCATGACATATAAGATGCAATATTCCTAACATGCATATAGCATTATGCAATATTCGCAGCGGACAAATTTTTTTTTAGCAATACTATGCACCAAACTTATAATATCCCAAATAGTTAAATCGTAATCCAAATATACTTAACAAAAATAAACATCCACGATTTCAGTACGAGTCTTAGAAGACTATAATCTCAAAAACAAGGGAGGCCAGACTCTATATTTATATTACCAAAATACACTATTAAGGAAGTTTGTCGAGTAACTTGACTAACGGGGCCAGAATACTATCTAAAAACTAACTATGGACTCTGTAAGCTTTGCGTCGTGTCTGCGGCGTCTAGTCAACCTCCTTCAGTCTACCAACGTCCGCTCCCTGCTCTGATCTTGACACATCGCCTACCATTCGAAGGGAATGGTAATTGGGACTACCACGATGAGATTTGATTACAAATCTCAGTGAGTTAACAGGAAATTCACACATAGGTTAATGATGCATGTATGGCAATAAAAGCATGAATGCATAATTGAAGTCATAAGTAAGCATAACATAACTTGACATATAGCATGGCATAACTGACATAAACTAAACTAAAATGTGAACTAAACTTCACTTGACATGACATGAACCTGAACTTAAAATATAACAGGGGCTAGCAACATAACATGAACGTGAACTTGAAACATAACATGGACTTGAATCATAGCATAAACATGAACATACATAACATAAACATGAACTTGAATTTAACATAAACATGGGCATAACATCATAACATGACATAAACGTGAACTTGAGACATAATGTAAACATGAACATAACATAACATGAAAGTGAACTTGAACATAATATGTACGTGAATATAATATGACATGAACGTAAACTTGAAACACAAAATGAACATGAACATAACATAACATGATACGAACATGATCTTGAAACTTAACGTGAACATGAACATAACATAACATAACATGAGCTTGATTTGAAACTTAGTCTTATCTCATGGGGTCACCATGATTGCTTATTCTTAACTTCTTGACATAAACTTGGACTCTTGTTCAATTGAATTAATTAATAAAGTGACCATATGGGTGCTACATAGGTCCCCTTGAGCCTTGTGTCTCTACCGATTACTGCATCACAACACAGGTATCTACACCAGCTGTGAGTGCGTTAATACGTACTCTACAGTTGTTGTGGCCCCACGTATTCTACGTGTCACAATTACTGTACCTCACATAGTGTATGCTCTATAGTTGTTGTGGCCCCATACTTCATGCTCTACAGTTGTTGTGGCTCTATGAATTATTTGTGCTACACTTGTTGTGAACACTCGTAAAATAAAATATGGCACCATCGGCGATAGTACTTGGCGCGCTCCGGTGACTAGTTAATTAGGTCCCATTTACAACCTGTTGACTAAACTTCGTCAACCCAGGGAATTTCACACCTATTTAGACACTCTAGCATGAACAAAGGAGTTCCACTAGGATATTACTCCATCCTAGCACTTAGGGTTGTGATTGACATGAACAACTTAACATGAACGTGACCTGAAACTTGACTTAACATAAACTTGATCTGACTTCTTTACTTAGCATGACATACTTGCAATGGTGAATATTACATGATATGACATACATGTAACATATGACATACTTATAACATATAGCAATACGTGACTAAATAGATTGTGTAACGGATAAATATTCGTGATAGAATAAATCATGCATAACAGATAAACATGTAATGATGTGGCATGGCATGGTATATATGATAACATACATACATAAATTGTAGTTCCCTTACCCATCATACATACATAGTAAACTGATAGTAAGTTAAAAGCTAACTTACCTCGATCGTCGCATTCTACGAGAATAAAGTGCAAAATACGAGGAACTGTAAAGGGTCATTCTAAAAGTTATAAATTTAATTACTAACAATTGGAAACATGAAAACAAGCTAACTTAGAATAAAATTACCATTTTACCCTCTACGTGTGGAAAATTGACCATTTTACCTCTAACTTAAGGATTTCACATCCTAACTTTAAAAATTTCTAAAATTTCTAAAATTTACATTACTCATGTAAATTTTGTCCTAAACTCAAATATCAAGTAGAAAAATTTAAAATAAATCACAACTATGGAAAACACACTATGGCCAAAACATCCATAGGCCATTTCTCTTAATTTTTGTTACAATTCCTTTCTGGGCTTATGGATCTAACCTAAAAACTCAATAAAACATGGATCTAACCTAAAAACATCAAATCTTAGGCCTAACCGAAATCTTCTTGCATAGAAAAATCATATCTTTGAAACTAATGCTAAATATCTTCAAAATGATATCCTAACATGAAAACGAGAGACTTAGGATCATCATATAAAAATATCAAAGCCATTAGAGTAAGATCAAATCACGAAATATTCAAACTTTATCCAAATAAAAACTGTTTTTTCACTTCCAGTTTTCAGGTTTCTAGATCTAAGAAAATTTATCATCAAAAGCTTTATTCATGCAACAAAACTTTAATGAACACTCTTAAACACATGATAACAACACTCCATAAATTTTTCGGACCAAGATATGTCCATTAGCTTGGTAAAAAATTCCAAAACATAACATACTCTCCAGTTTCATGCCTAGAATGACCTTTTCTTGGTTAAAACTACTTTCACAAACCAAATGACCATGGAATGATACAAATAATGTATCTATGGAAACTAGACTCAAAGAAGAACAACTGTTATGAAGGAGTCATCGTATAAAAATACTTAAAAAGGGTCAAAAAGCTCCACACAAAAAGACTCAAAAATCTACCTGAGAGAGCTCTTTTGGGTTTCTCTCTAAGAACGGGGTGAAGAAGTGATGAAAGGAAAGGAAGTGTATATTGCACGACTCAAGGCTTCCATAGGGAGAAGATATGGACCTGAATGACCTTGATTGGAAGTGGCTATGTGATATAAAGTGGAGAATAGTGAGGGGCAAAAGACAGCCTGCAGAAGCTATGAGGTATGGAGGTTGATGGGGTGGGTTTTTCTATCTTATCAAGGCACTATTGGGTGCAGCCAAGGGTAGTGAAGGGTCTACCATGTTGGGGAGGAAACTTCTTCAAGGAGCCTTGCGAAGGTGACCAAATTCGTGGGCCTTGGTAGGCCTCAACCAAGTGGGCTTCAATTTGGGATTTAAAGAGGGTTTGGTTAGGGTTTGAAATCCTATCAAGCCCAAATTCAATTTTTCTTGGCCCAATCAAATTTTCAAGATTTAAAAGGTTGGATAATGATGTCATAACAGGAATTTGAGAAATTAATAGCATGTGGAAGTTATTTAATCAAGTGATTAAATACAATGCTAGAAATTGGATCAAAAAGGGTTTGAAGGCCAACTTTAGGGTTTGGGGAAACCGTTTAGGGTTTCAGTTTCAACCAAGCTTTTGGGATTTTTCAATTGGATTCCAACCATTTAGAGTTTCACTAGGATTGAATACCTCTTTGATCTGGCTCAAATTGGTTGATTAGATGAAAAAATGTTTCGCTTAGGTGGCATGACCTCACACCTTGATTTCCTTCACAAATCCATCTAATGGTTCCTCTTTGTACCATGTGTCTAATACTATTCACTATGTGTGGCTAAGATCTTGCCAAGTGTCTAAATAAGACTTCTCTAACCTAATTTAGATATTTCACACTGTAATTTTGAAAACACTGCACTTAGTACGCTTATCAAGGTTACTATTCACTCTGAAAAAAGCATAATAAACTTAATACTGAAAAATCTTAAATATTCATATTAAGTTACAGTGAAAATTTACCAAAACTCAACCCCGAATTGTCCCTAACAAAGATTTCACAGTTTCGAACAGGCATTTCGTCCGAAATTATGAAAATGATTTATTGTGCCATAAAATCCTAAATATTCAATTGATTCTTTTTGCGTAGACTATAACATATTATGACGCTTCTAACTACCTCAAATAATTAAAATCGCATTTCTGGCACCACAGCGAGTGATAACACTGACTATGTTGACAGGCTAAAAACCTATGCGATTAGTCGATTTATGAAAACTCATGGAATTTTCACGAGATTCCTAAAGTCTATATAAATTCCACCATGGAATTTCTGGCAGGTTGTTATAAAGTACATGTCCATGCATTGCATGATATACCTTTTGTATGCTTGTGATTAACTTTAGTATGTTGTGTGATTACTTATTATGATTTTTTGAAATCTTACTTTTGCATTTTTTCACTATCATTCCTTTCCTGGAATGGTAGAAGTAGTTTCAAGTACGCCCGATAACTCTGAAGTATGAATCTAGATGGTACCTTATTAGAAGATGAGTACACCATTTGGGGATGCATACGTTATGCATCAGCTGTGTTGGAATGCCCCATTCATTTTCTTCATGAGTTGTTGAGGGGTCTTCATGACCCTAATTTTGGTGTTTTGTGTTTGGATCCCATAGACAGAAATGTGACTCATTACGGAGTTTGGACTCTCATCTTCAGAAATGCAGAAGTCGAAAGGAGCTTGCTTGATTTTGTCTCCTGATGGATACTTGATAGTGGGAAGATTGTATAATGAGAACTTAGGGTGGTTTAGGTGGCCTACCCATTTATAGAGTAAAAACCAAAAACAAAAAAAGAGAGACAGAAAGAGAGAGAAATTTTTGGTCCCGTTATTTGGGAATTTGCTACTCTGATTATGTTTTGAGACTCTTATTATGAATGATGATATTTTGGGACAATTTTGTGGATTCAAGTTTTTTTTTTTTTTTTCGTATCATGTGTTTTGCAATTGCCTACGACATTGTTTAGATTTCTCATTACCTTTTTATTGATTTCTACTGAACGTTTATTACATACTACTAGAATATTTAGGAGCATGCATATTATCTGTCATGTACAAGGGGTACATAACCTCATATTACATGTCTCGACGTCTCAGTCACCTCCAAATCCCAAGTTTGGGGGAGGGGGGCTGGGGGGCACCACACTTACGATAGGAACACGAACAAATGAGAATTCAACCATTTTTTCCATAGGCATTCTTGGGATTAAAACAATTAAAACAAAATGTTGTATTGTGGCTTAGGTTAGGCTATATGCAAAAAAAGGAATGAAAGTAAAGGATTCAAAAACTTCTGAGTACATATCTAGGGAATGTTATCAAACATCTCAATAAATCACATTCTTCACTTGATGTACTCTTCAGCCTTTCAAATCATCAAATAATGCCTCTTTCTTTTTTTCTTTTTCTTTTTTCTTTTTCTTTTTTTTTTCGTGTGTTCATCTTTTGTTCATTTCTTATATTGACAATTCATCATATCCCAAGTATATCCACCATCACACCATAGACCATATAATGATATTCTCAAAAGAAGTGCCTAATTAAAAAAAAAAAAACTCAATGAACGCTTATCACAATTTTCAACATTTGGTGGCTCTCAATCCTCTTCGAAACTCACACATAAAGACTTAAGTAAAAGAGTTCTCCAGATACATCTGTCAAAACACCATCTTACCACTAAGCTTGGATGAGTGCATTAGAAATTCTGTGAATACTTTAGCCTAATGATCAAGATGGAGTTTATTGAATTCACTAAGTTGGCTATGTATAAGAATGAATACACATGTGAAAGGATGTACGTGTGATGTTAATTTAAAAAAGATTCGGTCATATATAAAAGGGCCATAGAGTTCCAACAAGCATTTTTAAATGCATAATTTGCACCACCTCCCAACTTAAACGAAACATTTTTCTCAATGTTTAAGGATCAAAATTGAATAAATAGAAACTGAAAATGGTAGAATACAACTGATGTGTGACGTGGGCAGCTTGATAAAAGCAAACTGAAATGGTGAAATAACACTATCCTGCAAACAGAAAATAAAGAAAACAACAACAAACAAAAAGAAAGAAAATGAACAGAAAGAAAAGAAATGAAAAGGAAAAGAAAATATATACTTGCATGGTAGGGTCAAGGTGAATAGACCAGGTCTGCAAGTGGAATATCTTCCACATTAGAACCTTGTCTATCAATAAGTATTTTTTGGCGTTGACCATTTACTTTAAAAATCCGGCTATCCTTAGGGTCCTCTATTCTATTATCCCGTTTTCAAAAATATGTTTCACTACAAAGGGACCAGTCCACCTAGACTGAAGTTTTCCTGGGTGCTTGTGAAGTCTGGAATCATATAAATGTACTCAGTTATTAGGCTTAGATGTCTTCCTAAGAATATTTGTATCGTGGAACACTTTCATTTTAACTTTATAGATTTTAGACTTCGGAAAAGGTTTCAATTTAACTCTTGGTGCTTCCATACTTGAAGGAATTTATTTTTCACATTTCTTAGGAAACTCTTCAAATTTCGGTTGCCAAGCCCTGAATTTCATAAAAAGTAGTACAAATATCAATAACATCAAATGAATCACTAATAGTATTAAACTTAGAATTAACAAGCGAATATTCAAGGGGATCAGAGTCATGAGTTGTGTGAACTCCCTTGTCTGAGTGCGTCAATCATGTATGTTTGGTAGCACTCGTTATCCTCTTTTGGCTGTTTTCCAATATGGAAAATATTTACCTCAAGAGTCATATTCCCAAAAGAGAGTTTCATTAGACCATTCTTGTAATTAATAAGAGCATTAGCTATAGTAAGGAAAGGTCTACCTAAAATTAAAGGGATTTTCTAGAGTTAACAACAGAACTAGTGTCAAGGATTAAGAAATCAACATGATAATAAAACTTTTCAATTTGAATAAAAACATCCTCCATCACACCCTGTTGTATTTTAATTGAATGATCAGCCAATTGCAATACCACAGTAGTTGGTTTGATATCTCCTAACTCTAGCTACAAACAAATGGAGTAAGGCGATAAATTTACACTAGCTTCTAAATCTAGTAACACTTGCCCAAATTCATGATTCCTAATATTACATACAATGGTTGGACAACTAGGATCCTTGTACTTAGGAGGAATTCACTGCTCAATTAGAACATTAACTTGCTCTATCAAGAAAGCTATTTTCTTTTGCTCTTAACTATACACAAATCTTTAAAAACTTTTGCATAAGTAAGAACTTGTTTAATAACATGCAAAAGAGGGAGGTTAATTTTTACCTGCTAAAGGTTCTCCAATATTTCATTGCTAGGATTCAAAGTTCGCATATTAAATTTTAAAGTTTGAGGAAATGGTATCTTAACTAGGCTCTTTATTACCTCGGCTTCCTTGGACAGCTTGACACCACTATTGCTTTGTTCCTCTTCAACATCCTCTGACTTATCAGTTATTGGAATGCATAAAGATTTGCCACTTCGTGTCAAAATGACATTGACATCCTTCAAATTTTCTTGTGCCATATGTTGACCTTGAGGTGTGGATTGAGCTTGAGAATGAAACTTACCACTCTCATTCACTCTCAAGGAGCTCATCATTTTGAATATATGGCTCTTTATCTCCTTATTTTCTTCAACAACTTACATAATCAAAGACTTAAATTTTTGAGTTTTACCATGTTCCTTAATAAAAGCATGTAAAGTATCTTCTAAGGGGTTTCTAAAAGAAGATGATGCATGATACGGTGCATGATAAACTTTAGGTGGCTGTGTAGGTTGCTGGTTTTCAGATTTTTAGCTAAAATTGTGGTGATTACCCCACCCAAAATTGTAGATATCAGAGAAAGGTGTAAAAAGCTTCATGTGCATACCTAAGGCATTACGTTATTCCTCATACATTCCCCTAATTTTAGTAATGTGGGGCACTCTTGAGCTATCCATGTGTGTTGGCTTTAAATCATTAGTTTTTAACACCTCTAACTCCCTAGTAAGCATCTCAACCTTAGCTTTTAGGTTATCTTCTTCCCTAAGATAGTAAATTCTACCATCATTTGGATTTCTAGCAGGCCGTGACCTATTTATACTCTCAGTAGCACTAGGTCCGATCTAAGTGTGAGCTTTTTTAGTAAGCTCATTGAGATATTCTATAGCCTCGTCTAGATTCTTCTACAAAAACTCACCATTACATATCATCTCTATGAATTGACGCTCGCTTAGTGTAAGTCATAGAAATAACTAACTATGCGCCAGTTTTCATATCCTTTGTGAGGACACATACTCAACAACTCCTTAAACCTCTCCCAAGCCTGATACAAATTCTCACGATCCTTTTGTGCAAAGATGGAGATTTGTCTCTTCAAAGCATTCGTCTTATATTGGAAAAAACATTTGTAAAAGAAGACATGTGTCTTATCATTCCATGGTCCTATTGATCATGATCTTAGTAAGTACAACCAGCTATTTGCTTTATCATTCAAAGAGAAATGAAAGAATTTAAGTCTCACAACATCATCTATAGCATTATGACTATGAAAAATCGCAACTATTTTGATTGAGCTGAAATATTGCATATTTTATATATTTAAAACTAATTTATTTTAATTTCTTCGTGACATTATTATTAATTTTAGATAGAAAAATAGTTAATAAGTATAAATATGAGTTATAATTTAAACTAATTAATATCATGGTTTATACTTAATTTTATAACTTGTGTTTTAATTGGGCAATATTTCCTTATATGCATAGATACTCAATTCTTCCTTTTAATTTATTCTTAGTTTTCTATTGAGTTTTGCTATATACAAGCACAATCGCGTACTAATCTGTGTACCAATATTGATTCATTCATACTTAAAATTTAAATTAACACTGTTTTTAATAAAATCTACTTTTTGGCTAATCACATCATATTGATGTGCAGATTAGTACACAATTGTGCTTGTAATTATATTTTCTCAATAAAAAATTACAAGGAAGCATTTTTGGTTGTTTCCTGGTTCAGGTCTCTTTGGAAGAGAGTAGTTTGCTTCTTCAAGTCTTGATGTCTTTAAAATAGGCTGCACCACAGTTTTGGACAATGGGAAAATGAGAAAATAGATACAAGAGCAAGTTCACTTTTGGATCAAAGGTCCTGCAATGGAAAAGAGAAATTTACTAGCTGGGGAAAGCCTACATGCAGAAGAAATGAGGAGAGTGATTTACGGAAACCAGAAAATGGGAAAGAACTCTAACTCAGCAATAAAAATAAAAAATAAAGAATAAAAAAAGAAAAAAAAAAACAAAACAAAAGGTGTAAAATATGTAAAACAGAAACAGAGAAAAAAGGAAGAGAAGGAAACAGAGAATAGGAAGAGAATGAATTGAATTACTTAAATTGATATTGCTTTACATCACATCTATTTATATACACGTATTGGCATTGTAAGCTATCTGATTTTACTATATCAGATACAAGAAAAACAAGAAATGGAACTAACTTATTACATCAACTAACTTAACTGTCATATAACAGTTTCTTTATTTGATTTTAGCATTTTTTCTTCACATGATTTTAACTCTAATGCTTCAATTTGTTCTTCGATATTCCAACACCCCCCCTCAAGAGGGGAATGGATATTTATCATTCCCATCTTGTGGACTAAATGATGAAAAGTAAGAGAACCAAGTGGTTTAGTTAATATGTCTGCCAGCTGATGTTTAGAAGGAATATGGATGATCTTGATCAGTCCTTCTTGTAATTTTTCTCGAACCAGATGGCAATCTAGCTGGATGTGTTTTGTCCTCTCATGTTGAACAGGATTTGATGCAATTTCAGAAGCTGGTTTGCTGTCAGTGTAAAGCAAAACAGCTTGTGGATGGGGAATATGTAAGTCAGCCAGTAGATACATTAACCATTGAATTTCACATGTAGTAGAGGCTAGAGCTCTGTATTCAGACTCAGCTGAGGATCGACTAACAGTTGGTTGTTTCTTTGACTTCCATGAGATGAGAGAATCTCCAATAAACACTGTGAAACCAGTGACACTTCTTCTAGTATCAATACATCCACCCCAGTCACTGTCTGAATAAGCTTTTAAATGAAGATGAGAATCTGCAGATAAGAAAATGCCTTGTCCTGGTGTTGCTTTAATGTACCTGAGAACCCTTTCAGCAGCTTGAAGGTGCTTGGTACTCGGTTTAGCCATGAATTGGCTTAATGCTTGTACTGAATAAGATAGGTCAGGTCTGGTTATAGTAAGGTATAGTAGACGGCCAACAAGTCTTCTATATAATGCAAGATCTGGCAGAGGAGGAGATGAATCATTGTCACTCAATTTTAGGGTAGATTCCATAGGAAAAGCTATAGGTTTGCATCCTGAAAATCCACTGTCTTGCAAGATGTCTAAAGCATACTTGCGTTGGCACAAAGAGATGCCTTTAGCTGATCTAGCCATTTCAATCCCCAAAAAATACTTGAGTTCCCCCAAATCTTGTATTGTAAAAGAATCATGTAGAAACTGTTTAACAGTAACTATATCATCAAGATTATTAGATGCAATGATGACATCATCAACATAAATCAAGAGTGCCACAAAACTAGTTGAATTGTGTCTGATGAACAAAGAAGAATCAGATTTTGCTTGAGTGAAGCCAAACTGTAGCAAGGATGAAGACAACTTAGAAAACCATTGTCTTGAGGCTTGTTTGAGACCATAGAGACTCTTTTTGAGTTTGCAAACTCTAGGATCAGTTGGTGAGGAGTACCCTGGTGGTAACTGCATGTAGACCTCTTCATTCAAGTCTCCATGAAGAAAAGCATTGTTTACATCAAGTTGATGTAAATGCCAATGCTTAATTGCAGCAATTGATAACAAAGTGCGTACTGTTGTTATTTTAGCCACAAGGGAGAATGTATCAAAAAAATCAAGGCCTTCTTGTTGAGAGTACCCCTTTGCCACTAATCTAGCTTTGTATCTTTCAATTGTGCCATCAGCTTTGTATTTAACACGATAAACCCACTTACATCCTATTGCAGTCTTATTTGGAGGTAGAATTGTAAGTTCCCAAGTTTTATTTAATTCAAGAGCTTTAATTTCTTCTGACATGGCAGTTTGCCATTGAGGATGTGAGCTAGCTTGTTTGAAAGTTTTAGGTTCAAAGGTAGAAGATATAGTAGAAATGAAAGCTTTATGTTTAGGAGACAATTTTGTAGTGGAAAGAATGTGCAATAGAATATGGCTTACTAGGAGAAGGAAGATAGCAATGGAAAGATTCCTGAGATGCTGAAGCAGGCTTGACCATATTACCACAATAGAAATTCTGCAAGTATAGGGGAGGATTCCTTATTCTTTCAGATCTTCTGGGATTTATTTGAGAGATAGAAGGTATTGAAATCTGAGAGCTGGAAGGTGAATTTGAAGGTGAATGTGAAGGTGAGACAGGAGGTGAATTGGAAGATGCTAGAATAGGAGAAGGTGAGACAGAAGGTACTGTAATTGCAGAAGGTATTGCAATGTCAGAGGGTGAAATAGTAGGTATTATATGTTCAGAATTTGAAATAGGAGGGACTGTATTGTCAGAATTTGAAATGAAAGGTGCTGCAATATTAGGAGATGAGATTGAAGGCACTGCAATATCAGGAGATGAAATGGGAGGTATTGTGAAATCATATGGTGAAGGAAAATCAGGAAATATAAAAGGTGTATGATTGGTGTTTGGTATAGAAGGAAAGATAGTTTCATGAAATACAACATTCCTGGAAATGAGGATTTTAAGAGTAAGGAGGTCAAGTACCTTATATCCTTTGATATTAGGTGGATATCCGAGGAATAGACATTTTGAGGCTCTAGGTTGAAATTTTCCTCGACTGTTTTGAATTGTGCTAGCAAAACATAAACAACCAAAGACTTTGAGGTAGTTGTATGCAGGTGGTTTTTGAAAAAGAAGAGCTTAAGGTGTATTATTTCCTAATACAGATGATGGAGTTCGATTAATGAGGTGTGTGGCAGTTAACACACATTCACTCCAATATGATAAAGGTAATTTTGACTGGAAAATGAGAGCTCTAGCTACATTTAACAGATGCTGGTGTTTTCTTTCAACTCTACCATTTTGCTCAGGAGTTTCTACACAAGATAGTTGATGGATCATGCCATATTTTTGATAAAGATTAGGCATGTTGAATTCTTGGCCATTATCTGTTCTAAGTGTCTGAATTTGAGTATTAAATTGGGTTTGAACATAAGCAATGAAATTGATGAGTAAGGATCTGGTTTCTGATTTTGTTTTCATAAGATAAAGCCAAGTGAAACGTGTATGATCATCCACAATTGTAAGGAAAAACTTGTAACCAGAATGTGAAAGAATTGAGAAGGGACCCCAGATGTCACAATGCACTAATTGAAAAGCTTTATTTGCATTGCTTTGTGATATAGGGAAAGACAATTTCTTTTGTCGAGCTAGGGGACAAATCTCACAGACATGATTGTGAGATGATTTTATACAAGGATTAAGAGAGCTAATGATTTTCAATCTGGCAGGAGAAGGATGTCCCAACCGAGAATGCCATATGTCAGGACTGATGGAAGAGGTGTTGGCCAAAAAAGAGTTGGTTGAGTCATGTAATGTCTGCTGTGTGTTATGAGGAAAAATAAGGTGGTATAGGCCAGCTCTAACTTCAGCAAGCCCAATCATCTTCCATTTGTTGATATCCTGCAAGATACATTTAGATTGAAAAAGAAACAAGGCAATAGAGTTTTCTTTAGTCAATCTTGAAGCAGAGATAAGATTGATATGAAAAGAAGGGATGTAAAGAGCATTGTGTAGCACTAAATCAGAAGAAAGTTTGACAGTTCCTGTAAAACTAATAGGAACAAGTTGACCATTTGGTAAATGGACTGAAGATGGTTTGGTGGGTATTTTTATTGAAGTAAAGAAGTGGGGAGAACAGATCATATGATCTGTTGCTCCACTGTCTAGTATCCATGGAGAATTATTGTTCAAAGAATTAACAGTTGAACAAGCAGTGAAATGATTACCTGATGTGGAGGCAGTATTGACTGCAGAATTAGAATTGATAGGTGAAGTAGACAAGCTATTGGCAAGGGTGATCAGATTTTGTATTTGCTCTTGAGAAAAAGGCAAGTTTGGGATATTTGAATTTTGCTCCAGAGAAGATGCAATGTTTGCATTGGGCAATCGTGTTGAATTGAATCTTTTTCCTCGAGGGCCTTTCCATCCTGGTGGATAACCTATGATCTGAAAGCACTTGTCTGCAAGATGTCCAGAAAAACCACAATGGGAACAAGTGATTTCAGATTTTCCTTTGAGTTTGCTGAACTTGGAAATATTGGGATAAGCTTGTCTTGGTGGTTGTGTAGCAGCCATAGCATGAGAATCAAGAGGAAGCCCTACTGCATTTGTCAAAGATCTTTGGCTTTCTTCTTGGAGCAGCAAAGAAAAGACCTTCCCCATTGATGGTAAAGTAGAAAGAAGCAGTTGACTTCGAATGGCTGAATAAGAATCATGTAAACCAACCAAGAACTTCATCACATAGTCTGCTTGTTGGCGATCAGCAAGATTCTTTAAGATGACACAAGTACAAGTGTTCATAATTCCACAAGTACATTTAGGGAGAGGGCGATAGCTAATGTATTCATCCCATAAAGTTTTGAAATCACTAAAATACTCAGTGATTGAGTTTGAGCCTTGAGAAATAGAGCTTAAAGACTTCTCTAATGTAAAAACTCGTGGGCCATCACTTCGAAGATATCTAACTTTTAGTTCATCCCAAATGTCAGATGCAGTGTTAAAATAGAGAAGACTTCCTCGAAGTTCCTTTGCAATTGAGTTCATCAACCAAGACAAAACAAGATTGTTTGCTCGCAGCCAAGCAACATAAAGTTTTGTGTTATCAGGACTGGGTTGAGGCAAACTTCCATCAATAAAAGCAAGTTTGTTCTTTATAGAAAGAGCAATCGAGATTGATCTACTCCAAGCAACATAATTTGCACCATTGAAAAAATCAGAAACAAGAAGAGCTCCAGGATTGTCACTGGGATGGAGATAGTAAGGGCTGGATGAATCATCAGATAGATTCATTGAAGATGAAGATGAAAAGGAAGCTGCCATATTAGCAGAGGATTCGATAGCAACAAAGAAAGCAGCAAGAAAGCTAAAAGATAGATCAAGAATTTGATCAAGAGAGCAGCGGAAAGTTGAACCTAGCTCTGATACCATGTAAAATATGTAAAACAGAAACAAAGAAAAAAGGAAGAGAAGGAAACAGAGAATAGGAAGAGAATGAATTGAATTACTTAAATTGATATTGCTTTACATCACTTCTATTTATATACACGTATTCGCATTGTAAGCTATCTGATTTTACTATATCAGATACAAGAAAAACAAGAAATGTAACTAACTTATTACATCAACTAACTTAACTGTCATATAACAGTTTCTTTATTTGATTTTAGCATTTTTGCTTCACATGATTTTAACTCTAATGCTTCAATTTGTTCTTGGATATTCCAACAAAAGGAAAGCATATTTTTCTTTTTCGAAAAGGAGGGGACGCAGGAGAAAAAAAACCAAAAGAAAATTTAAAGAAGTGACTAGCGAGAGCTGGGACGGACTGGAGGGCTAGAACAAAACATGCACAGACTACAGGCTATGATAAAAACCAGATAAAAAAAAAAGACTTTACATGAAAGGGACTTACGAGGCAGATAAAAAAAAGGGTGCATCACGCTGGACTGGAAAGGGAAACTTTTCCTCTGGGGTAGAGCAGAAACAGAGGGACATTAAGAAAATGAGTGAAGAAAGCTTTTGGGATGCCTGTTTTCGGAAGGGATTGTTTTTCATTTTTTCGGTTTGAAGCTTACGAGAAGGGTCATTTTTTTCGGGGGGGTTTTCGAGGGTTCTGGGTAGAGAGAAAAAAGGAGGGAAAATAAAAGCATTGGTTTTTGGGTCCGGGGGCTTCTGGTTGAAGAGCACACTGAGGTAAAGAAAAACAGAGCCAAGACTTACGGACTGGGTTTTTCTTTTTCATTGGGGAGAGAGTAGGTTTGAAGGGAAGCTGTTTTTCAGTTTTTCTGGTCTGGGACTCAACGGAAACGGAGAGGGATTATTTTACCTTTTTCTGGCTAGAGACTTTTGGAGGGCTGGGAAGCTCTATTTTGGAGGGAGCGAACAGGGGTCACGCAAGAGTTTTTATGAGAAAGATTTCCTGGAGAATTTTTCTGGTTGGAGTTTCGGAAGAGAAAGAACTGAGAGGAAAAGTGAGAGAGAGTGAAACAGGGACAGACGGGGGAGTAGAAAGAGGGCATAGCTGATTTATGAAATGGAGATGGACGCAACACGGACTGGCAGGAGTTTTTATTTTTTGTGCTTCTTCTTTTTCGTTCGGGTGAGGGAGGAGTTTTTCTGGGGAGTGGTACGAAGGGAAGCGAAGGCACAGTTGGGACGTACACCGGTGTGCGGGTTCGTTTGGACTTCACGGAAAAGAGAGGAGAGATGAGAAATGGGTACACGATAGAACAGCTGGGACGAAAAGCATAGTTGGGAAGGGCTGGACGGCTGGGTATTTACATACTTTCGACGGGAGTGTTTTTTTTTTTTTTTTTGGGCTCTATTTTCTCACTTTTGCTCTCTCGTCCATATTGTTCTTCAGTATTATTTTGTGTTTCAGTTAACTTTTCTAACGAAGAATATTTATTTGATTTTCGTAGCTTTTGTGTAGAATATGATCGGCTAAATTCTTATATTAAGATTAGATATAAAGATTAATGATTTAGACATTATTTTGAATTAATATTAGAATTTATAATGTGAATTTGATCGATTGAATAGTTTTATTATTGGATATTTTGATTGTCTATATATTTATCTTGATTTATTGTGATTTTCGAATACAATTAATACTTCAAAAAAATCTCTGTGATATTCAAATGAGTTTGTGAATATTTTAACCTTCAATCGTTCATGCTTAATCATTAATGACTATTTTTCTTGATCTTAAATACTAAATTCTCCAATTAAACGGATTCATTATTTTAGTTTAATTGAAATAAATCGATCGGAAACAATATTCGAAATTATTATATGGATCCTCAAAACCTTAGTCTTTCTCCATAGCAATTTATTTTATCATTTAGTTTTATTCTGTTAATTTAAAAATCGTCATCTTAATAATTTTCTCTTCTATTCTATTGCACATTCATTTTAGTAATTTATTTTCATTGTTTGAATTATTTTTTTTAACACATAAGTTAATCCCTATGGATTCGACCCTGTTAGATACTACAATACCTGTATATTTGCAGGTAAAACTGCACTAAATTTTTGATTTACTAGTTTGCGTCAAAGTTTAGGCACAATAAGTTTTTGGCACCGTTACCAGGAATCACAACATATTATAAGATTTTTTTTAAGAAAAAAAAAATTAATAGTAATCTTTTGCTAACTTTCTCTTATTTTTGCAAGTACGATTTTTGTTATTTTGTCAGGAAAGAGATCGAGTAGCATTGCTTTTATATTCATATCATTTGGTAATCTGGTTCCATTCTTTTTTATTTTCTTGTTTGTTTTGTATTTAGTTTTTAAAATAGAAGACTTTCGGTAGTGCATGCATTAATTAATTTTGAGACTTGTCCATAACTTTCAATGTTTTTAAATGTACTTAAGCCTCTATGATGAATGATCTCATGGCAACGTGATCAAACTGGTAGATTAAAGAAATAGGAAATTATTTTAAAAGAATTAGTTGATAGGTTGTCTGGTGATTCCAAAAATTATAATTTTAATACCATGGCTGACAATCATATTGTTCATGATGAACTCGAAAATGAGGAGATACAAAATAATCCACTAATGAGAACTTTGTATGAGTATTTGCAACCAACAAGGTCAAGTACTCCATCCTACATGATTTTTCTTATGAATATAGGAAATTTTGATTTAAAACCAAGAATAATTCAATTACTTCCCAAATTTCATAATTTAGATTCAGAAAGTCCTTATTTGCATTTGAAAGAATTTGAAAAGGGTTGTACAATTTTACAAAACTAAATTGTCAATGATGATGTTGTTAGATTAAAGTTCTTATCATTCTCTTTGAAAAAAAATTTAAAAATTGGCTGAATTCTTTGAGACCAAGATTTATTGGCACATGGCAAGAAATGCAAAGAGAATTTTTGAAAAAGTTTTTTCCTACTCACAGGACCAACACTATTTGCAGAAACATTATGAATTTTTCTCAAAAGAAAAATGAAATATTTTTTCAGTGTTGGGAGCGTTTTAAAGAATTATTGCTAACTTGCCCACATTATAGATATGAGACTTGGAGTACCATTAGTTTTTTCTATGAAGGTTTAACATCTCAAATGCATCAGTTTGTAAAAATGATGTATAATGATGAATTTTTAAATAAAGATCCTGATGATACTAGAGACTATTTTGACTAATTGGCTGAAAATGACCAATTTTGAGACAGCACAGATCGTTTTGATCGATCAAATAAGCTCAAGCTTTAAGTCATGTCTCAAGAGGGTATGTATGTCTTTAAAGAAAATGATGATGTGAATACTAAGATAATAAGTTTGACAAGAAAAGTCAAGACCATGGAATTTAGAGAGGTAAATTTGGCTAAGGCAAGTGAAAAAGAATGAGAGAATTGTGGCATATGTGATATTAGTGGACACCTAACTCAGGATTGTCCAATAATCATCGCTTTTAAAAAGGTGTTGCACAAACAAGCACTGCCATGAATTCTTATAGGAGATCATTTTCTTTCCCTTATTCATAAACATATAATTCTGGATAGAGAAATCACACCAACTTTAGTTAGAAGAACTAGTCCAATTCAAATTAAAATCCTCAAGGGCCTTCTTCTTCTACTCTTTATGTGCCTCCACATAAGAAAATCCATTGAGGAGACATTACAAACTTTTATGCAGGAGTAAACCAATATTAACACTCAGATAATGCAGGCCATTAATGAGATGAGAAGTTTCATTAGCGACTTAATCTCTGTATTGCACTCTCAAGAAAAGGGTAAGTTTCCTACTCAACCTCAACCAAATCCCAAAGGGAAATTTGAGGTAAGAAATACAAATTCTTCTGATTCAAAATTTGAACATGCCAATTCCATCACTACTCTATGCAATAGAAAAAAATTGATAAAAGTGTTTCAATGAAAGTTGGTGAAACCAACAATTTTTCAAATTCCAAGAGTGATGGTGAACTTGACAAGGTTGAGTTGGATATGCCGTGAAAGCCCCAATACTTGCCCCTTTTCGTTAAAGGTTGCAACCTTCTTATAAATTGGTTCAAAACGCTGATATTCTAGAGATTTTCAAACAAATGAAAATTAACATTTCTTTGTTGGATGTGATCAAACAGATTTCATCGTATGCTAAATTTTTTAAAGATCTGTGTACAGTGAAACGTAGGATAAAAGTGCAAAAGAAGGCTTTCCTCATAGAACAGGTAAGCGTCATTCTTCAAAATAATTCTCCTCCAAAGTATAAAGATCCAGGTTGTCCAGCAATTTCTTGTGTTATTGAAAATTTTAAAATTGAGAAAGCCCTACTTGACCTTAGTGCTAGTGTTAACCTTCTACCTTACTCGGTATATGAGTAATTGGGTCTTAGTAAACTTAAACCCCCAAGGTAACATTCCAACTTGCTGACTGTTCAATAAAAATATAGAGAGGGATAGTTGAGGATGTGTTAGTACAATTAGGCAAATTTTATTTCCTAGTAGATTTCATTGTTTTGGACATAGAACCTGTCTTTGATGTTTGCACTCAAATTCCTATAATTTTGGATAGGTCATTTCTTACGACCTCAAATACTTTAATAAATTGTAGGAGTGGTGTGATGATAATTTCTTTTGGCAACATGAATTTAGAGTTGAATATTTTCAATATTTGTAAACAACCTAACGATGATGATGTGTATGAAGTAAATTTAATCCAAACTCTTGTTCAAAATAAATTTGATTTGTCAATTTTTTCTAACCCTCTTGAGGCTTGTTTCGTTCATGATAAAAATTTTAATGATGATTCTATGCTTGCATCTACGAATTTTTTGTTAGAATCTACTCCTATAATGGATACTAGTAAATGGAGGACAAGTTTTGAGGAATTGCCACCTCATGATATCATGTCACTCCCCTCAAGTGTATAAACACCAAAACTCAGTTTGAAACCTCCACCTGTTGATCTCAAATATGCATTTTTAGACTAAATAGAGACATTACTGCAAGTAGCTCTTTTTCAGTTGTTGAATAATTCATTTGAGCACTATTTAAAATTCTATTCAGTTGTGTACAAATTTGAAACCTCTACTTTTTCGAAATTGTTGTAAGTGTTTTCTCACAAAAACACTTTACATAAGTTGTTCCTATTCGAGTCCATTTTCTTTTGATATGCTTTGTGTTGATTTTTATGGTCATGTTATGGGTGGAAAGATTGTTTAAGTATGAAGAGGTCATTTTAGGCAATATTCTAGACAATGTGTAATATTTTGATATTTTTAATCACGTTATTGGCAAGATCTTGGTCTGATTGTTTTATGGATTATTGTTAACATGCTAATATACAAGTTGGATGAAGATTTGTTGCATGTTATAAGTTATTGTGAGAGTTTTGCAAAGATCAAAAAAGTTGAAAATTAGGAGATTGAGCTCAGATTTTGTTTAGACTAAGCTTGAATCTTTTATCATGAAAGCATACCCCAATGACTTTAATATTTACATATGATGTTCATAAGACTTTGATTTACATGTTAGGATGTTAGTTTTAAAATTTATGGTGTTGGTTTTAAATATATGAATTTTTATGCATAAAAAGATTCGAATAGGTCTTGTATTTGAGGTTTTCAAGTAGATCTATGTTTTGATGTAGATTTTTCCATGTGATCTTAGGATTGATGCTTAGATCCATTCTAGGACTTGATTATTAGTCATGTGATGTTGGTCATTTATGATTTATTTCGTGTTATGTTCTGGATCAAAATGGTTGATTGAAACCAAACCACATAGTTTTCGGTTTTGGTGAAATGGTGAAAACCGAATGTATCGAGTGTGATTTGTGACTTTTCATGGTTTTGGCTTGATCATTCAAAGCATGATAATTCTTAGGAATGTGTCATGAATGTATTGAGAGTATGTTTTTGGACTTTTGGAGTTCTTGGAATTGTTTTGAAAAAAGATAAAACCTTAAACATCAAGGGTTGTGCTTAAGGTTTGTAATGTAGAAATTTTGGATTTTGTGATGTGAGTTTTGTTGGTTTTTCTAGTATATTATTGAGCATAGAATATGATTTTTATATGATTCATATTTTGGCCTATGCATATTTGACCTAGATGTGATGTGTTTTAAATTTTTCTAATTAGATATTTAGATTTAGGACAAAATTAACATGAGGAATGTAAATTTTGGTGAGTTTTAGAATTAGAATGTGAAATCCATAAGTTAGGGGTAAAATTGTTATTTTTCACTTGCAGATGAGTAAAATGGTCATTTTACTCTAAGATAATACTTTTATGTTTGTAAACTATTATTGAGGAGTTTCTGACATTTAGAAATCTTTCCTTATAACTTCTTGTAATTCGCACATTTAGTTCGTTATTCTATGATCACTGTAAGTTAGCTTCTAACTTATTGTCAGGCTATTGTGTGTGTATTGGTAAGAGAATAGTTGTTCATGTTCTTTTGTTCTTGTATATATGTCAAGTTATGCCATGTCACTACATGTATGTTTGTTACACACGTTACTCTATCACAAAACGTATATCTATTATATAATTCATGTTATGTCATGAAATGTTTATCTGTTATACATTATATCATTTCACAACATTTTTATCTATTTCACTTTATATTATGTCATAAAATATTTATTTGTTACACATTATATGATGTCATGAAATGTTCATATCTTACATGTTATGTCATGTCAGGAAATTATCTGTTATACTTTGCTTCATGTCACGAATTGTTCATCTATTCCATGTTATGCCATATCATTCATCTCACGCACATTTCAAGTTGCATTATGTCAGTTCATCTGTCCTTTCGTTTCATGTGGTGTCATTTCTTAAGTATAGAATGTGTCTCGAAAATAGTTTTTCCAAGTCTAGTCAAGTCTGTTTACATTTATCATGACCCTAAGTCTTAGGATGGAGTGTCTAAATTAGTAAAACTTCTTTGTTCATGCTGAAGTGTCTAAATTAGTTTGAAATTCCTTAGGTTGACAAAGTACCGTCAATAGGATTTAAATGGTGCCTAATTAACTGGTCACCGGAGCAAAGGCAAGCCCAACGCCAATGGTGCCACCCATTCATGTTCAATTTTACATTATACGTACTTGCGTGGGTGTAGATACCTGTCACGGGATAAGTACATTACGTTTTTCATACCAAGTGTAGATAACTATGAACTGATACGTATGTTAACTCACTCAAAGTTGGTGGAGATACCTGTAATGTGATGCAGTATTGGCAAGGAGACATGGCTTGAGGGGGACTGCGTAGCACCAATATGTTCACGTTTATTAATCATATTTAATTATTGAACGTTCACGTTTATTAATCATATTTAATTATTGAACAAGATTTCAAGTTTATGTATTTTACATTCAAGCTCATGTTATTTCACATTCAAGTTTACATTATTTCACATTCAAGTCCATGTTATTTCAAGTTCAAGTCTAGTTTCAATTCAGTTCAAGTCATGTCAGTTCTGTTCATGCTCAACTCAAGTCATGTAAGTTCAGTTCATGTTCAGTTCAAGTCATGTCAGTTCTGTTCATGCTCAACTCAAGTCATATAAGTTCAGTTCATGTTCAGTTCAAGTCTTGTCAATTCAATTCTTGTCAACTCAAGTCATGTCAGCACATGCAATGTTATTTATCAAGTCACATTCAAGTTTTTTTATGATCATGTTATGCATTCATGATTTTACTATCATAAATGCATCTTTAAACTACCAAGTTAGTCTCAACTACCATTCTCCTTGGAATGGTTAACCTTGAGTCAGGACTAGGAGACGAATCAGAGGTTGACCGAGTGGAGACGGTCGATTAGACAGTGAAGGCATGACACGGAGCGCATAGACTCTATGTTCTGATTTATCGATAGTATTATGGCATCATTGATTGAAATGCATGAGTTACTCAATGGACTAGCCTAGTAGATAATTTAGTTTATGCTTGTACATAAGGAGCTCTATCTCCTATACTCTTATGATTACACACCTTTTTGACTTATGTTGTAATCTTGAACGTCTATCACATTTAGCTTATGAATTATGTTTCAATGTTTTGAGATTTATCTCAATTGGTGCATAGTATTGCTCAAAGAAAAAAAATTATATGCTACGAATATTGCATATTGCTATAAGTATATTCGGTGCATTGCATATTTAATTGTCATGAACGCGGACATGTAACCTTATGTTACATGTCCTAACACTTCAGAGCCCATTTGATCCCAAGCTAAATTTGGGGTATCATAGTATTTATGATTTTTTTTCTCTTATTTTCTTTTTCAGGTTTTATAGTCTCACACTCTCATTTTCCCAAGTTCTAACCCTAAGTCCATATTCTCAGTGATCTAATCTGTAATCCTTGATAGTCTCTCTAGATTTGAACTTGTAGTTTTATGTTTTTAACTTTTTCACATATGTATATATCATTATATTATTTGTAATTCTAATTTATTTCCTATTAAGGTTTCTAGATTTATAATTTCATAATCTCACTTGCCCACCACCTCCAAATTCCAACCTCAGGACGTAAAGTCGTCTTACTAGTCTACTAGATATAATTTCTAATATTATATTATTATTCATTTAAATTATTTGACAATCTATCATATTTTTAAATTAATTTTTAATAGTTATAGATTAATTTGTAATAACTTTATATTAGTTTGTATTATTGTAATAGCTTAAAATACTTAGATTTTTATATTTTATGCTTTAAACAACCTTTGTTTAATTTTATGTTATATGTAAATTGTGAAATATGGTTTTCATTTTTTTAAGACTTTTTTTAATTTTTTTTTTTTTTTAAATCTAGGCCAAAGATGGCACAAAACGAGGTTATAGGCCTTGGGCCCATTTGCCTTGGAAGGAGGGCAGACGAACTAGGGGTCCAAATCCACCCCCTGTCACCCAGACAGGGGACCTCAGCCTCGGGGTACAGGACCGGATCCTGGGGGAACCCTACCCCCCGCTGGGGGGGTGCAAGAAGTGGTCTCCCTTGCCTCAAGGGGTGCAAGTGGCTCCCCTACTCGTGACTCCAAGTGAAGCTGTCCTTGTAACTTGTGACTACGATCTCACATTGGATTTCATTATTGTGCCTATTCCCGTCTTCCTCTCTAGGCGAGCTTCATCCTGTGCCACCAGTTCCAAGGGTTCATCGACCTTCCCTTGCTTTAGATTTCACTCATCCTGAGTTTCCACCCTTGCTCAATGAATTTAGGAGGTGGGGGTGGAAACTGCCGCTTGATTACAAGTGATTCTGCCATGCTCAAATCTTTTCTCCTGTCTTTGAGCTCCTATAAGTAGCATTCTCTCTCCACCACTAGCTTGTCGCCACTTCCCCTACTTCTGCTTCCATTGGAATTTCATCTTCAGGTGGTACATGGAAGTTAGGGTGCTCATGCTATTCAAAGTTTGTTGACCAATGATTGCTTTAGAGGAGGAGCGAGTTTTGACTACTAGGAAGTTTGTCATATTGGTGTCCGTGTATGTCCCCAACTTGACTGTCACAGGTAGGGTTATGGAACCTATGGGTTGTATGGTCTCTCCCAAGAACCCCTTCAGTGGTGTTGGCAATAGGCGCATCCAGCTTTGGTTTTGCAAATTCTTCTTTAAAAAGTATGTCAACCAAACTTCCATTGTCTAATGGTCTTCGGGTGTTGAAATTGGCAGCTAGCATGGTTACCACTAGAGCATCGTTGTGCTGGTAAATCACCTTTTGCAATCATTCTTGTCAAAGTAGATAGTCATGGTCTTTTGGCTTCGCACCTATTTGGCTGGTCTCCTAACACTTAAAATTTCTTCCTACCTCACCCTTATGGCGTACACCTTTTTGTTGGATGTAGACCCTCTCCCTCTGGTAAGTCCTCCAGCAATGGTTTGGATTTCGCCTAAGGGCACATTGTCCTAATTCTACGAGGGGCCTTCTCCATGCTCCTCCTCATTGTCCTTTTTCTTATTGGACTCTCACTTCCATGCGGCCTCTAACCCCGTTCATGTCTTCTTTCCTTCGCCTGCTTGAGGAATCTTGGGAAACTAGTCGCCTGTGGGCTTCGTCTTCTTGGATTTATTCTATCGCCACTTGAGGTGATGACAATCCTCTGTCCGATGTCCCTATGTGTTATGATATGTACAGTATTTTCAAGTCCTTTAACCTTGATTGTTTTTGCCCTGAGGTTTTTCCTTGGTCCTCACCTGCACGTTCATGCTCAAGTGTGTTTTCCTAGAGGGTGCTTTGTTGTCCTTCCTTTTGTAATGTTGTCCTTTATTTTTTACTCATTTTCTTGACCTCTCCCTCCATTGGGGTTCCCTTGGATCTGTTCTCTACCTATTCTAGCTCAGACTTTCTTAGGTTGGTTAGGGCGCTCTGGGTATATTTGGCATTAAAGAAGTCTTCAGCCTGGTCCATAAATTCATGTAGCGTGGTGGGTCTTCCTTCCAATTCTTCCATGAAAGGGTTCCTAGGCTAAAATGCCACCTAGGAGTGTTGCCCAAAGTTTTGAAATCCGTTCCGGAGACCATTCCGGTTGAGGCACTGGAACGGAATAGTTCGGTACCGGTACGTTTCGGTGTACTGTTTCGGGATTAATTATATATTATATATAAATATTTATATGTATATATAAACTAACAATTAATAAAATAAATACATATATATGTAAGTGTGTGATATGTATGTGTATATATATAGAAGAATTAAAGATTTATAAAATGAATATATATTGAAAAAAATCACAAATTTGAGTTAAGATACAAAAATAAAGGAAAAAATTAAAGAATAGACAGATTATTAAAAGTAACAATACTTCTAGTGCACGGAAATGGGTATTTGAATTCTAAAAGTACAATTTTATTCATTATTTTTCAACTTATTTACAAAAGAGTTTTTTTTTGTTTTTTTTTTTCAGACCGGAATTACTATTCCGGCCGGAATACCGGAATTCCGGCTGGAATTGACCGGAACGGCCGGAATTTGACCCGGAACGGAATAGATACCTATCCCATTCCAGTCACTGTTCCGGCACGAAAAATTCCGGTCATTCCGGCTGGAACGGAACGAATTTTAAAACATTGGTGTTGCCAGCGTAATCTTTTCAACTTGGTCGTATGCGGTCATGCACTCCTTGTTGAATTGGGAAAAGTGATATGAACCCGCAAAATTGGAATCCATTGAATCCACAATCAATTTGAAAACTCACCCAAGAAAGTCAAAATCAAGTCAATTGGATGGAAGAATCTAGACTCATTGAGGAACTCGTTTTAAGAACTTAGATTATATTAAAATTTAGATCCATTGAAGAATCTGTCTCAAGAACCCAGATTACAAAAGAGGAACACCATAAAGGTTGTGATTTATCTTTGATAAGTTCAAACGTTCAATCAAGAACACGAGAAGATAAACTCAACTCACAATGAATAAAATTCATCAATTTTCATAAACTTTCATTATATATCTATTAAAATGAGGCTATAAAGAGTATTTAAACTAAAACCTCACAAAATCCTAGGTAAAATAAACCCCTATCTTCCACAAATACCCCTGAATGAATAGTATCACGGCTACAGTACCTCTACAGTAACTTTGCCTTTTGAAACCCTAATTCAACAAAATAAAACATATATGGGCTAAGCATCCTCAAGCCCAATTACTCTAGACTAATTCCTATAACTAATAAATTAAGCCCTTCTAATGAGATAAACAAGTCCAAGGCCTTCAATCACATAAACATAATAATAGGCCATAATTTATGTTGCACTCTTCTATTGCTTATATCACATGGATGAGATCTGGATCTCATTCTCTCAAGTATATCTTGAATATTGGGCTCTTGCTAGACTCATCCCAAGTGGATTGTACCAAGCCTTACATTGTTTCCTTGCTCTTCTTAGCTCTCGATCTTGTGATTGCTACATTTGAAACTTGTAAGTGATATTTAAGACTCGGTCCACCTTAGAGCCCATCAGAAGGTAAGCCTTCAAACTCTCATCCTCCCATTGTTTTACAGTGGGGAAATAGGTGGTCGATCGCCTTCTTCTCTTATTGGCTATGACTTGTGTCAAGAATTGTCTGCCCAGCTCCTCAAAATTATTGATGGTGCTTTGTGGGTCCCTTGAGTGTCAAGGGCAAAGCTCTACGTGCAATCTCTCCAGGAAAGTCATGGAGCGTCATGTGGGCCTTAAACATCTCTAGCTACTCCACTAGATCCTTAGATTTTTCTTACATTTCTATTTGTGAAACTTTGAATTTTCAAACTCTAATAATGACAAATGATACCCTCATAAATGTTCATGCAACAATTCAATGGTGTTCATTCAATATGCCTAACGTCTTCCTTATACCAAAGTGACCACTCCAACTTGATCCATGCACAAGCAACTCATGCATAAGACTAGTAAGCTCACAAAGTCTATTTTCTCTAAACAAACACCAATTTAGTCTATAACACTTATCAAGTGACGCTTTCTCACGTACTCCATACACACTAGCAAAGTAATCATCATTAGCATGCAATTCTTTATCATATTCAAATCTCAATAATTTTGCATCTAAAGTAAAGATAAGGTCATACCTTCTTGCTAATGAATTAATCACAAAATTTTCCTCACCATGTATGTATTTGATTGCATAAGGAAAAGTTTCAATATAGTCCTCCCACTTAACAAGCATTCTAGTCAACAACTTACCTTATCCCTTCAAGTGAATCAAGGACTTATATTTGGTATGTAGGACAAGTTCTTTTGGCCAAAGGTAATGTTGTCATTTCTCCAATGGTGTCATAAAATGAATTTGATACTTTATTCCTCTAATAAGTGACAATCCACAAAGAATATTGCTAGGCAACACGACCTCATACCCCTATAACAAAGAGATAACAACACTAGACAAAGATTCGTTAAGTTCGTTAGTATAAAAACTCACTTCTCTCTTTGTTTTTCTCTCATTTTTTTCGCTCTCGCTTTTCTCTTCACTCTCATTTTTCTTTTCACTCTCTTTTATTCTTTCACTCTCTTTTTTCTTTTCACTCTCTTTGTTTCTTTCACTCTCTTTTTCCTCTTCACTTTCTTTTCTTTCACTCTCTTTTTCAACATCTTTTTTTGAACTCTCAGCCTCACAATTGTTTATCAACTCATTCTCTCTCTCTCTCTCTCTCTCTCTCTCTCTCTCTCCTTTTTTTTAATCAATCTCACTTTCTCTATTTCTTTTTTTATCAACTTCATATTCACTCTTTCTTTTTTTATCAATCTTACTTTTCAGCTTTAGTTGGTCCTCATAGACCTGTGTTGGAGTTAAATGAGCAAATTTAATTATTTTTCCATTCTTTTCAAAACTATACATGTTCCTAAACCCATCATGGATCACTCTCCTATCACACTGCCACGGCCTCTCCAATAAAATATGGCCAGCATGCATAGACACTACATCACAAAGCACCTCATCCTTGTACTTCATAATTGAAAAAGAAACTAGCACTTGCTCATTTGCCCTCAAGCCCTCAAGCCCAATTATTCTAGACCAATTTCTATAACTAATAAAATAAGCCATTTTAATGAGATAAATAACTCCAAGGCCTTCAATCACATAAACATAATAATAGGCCACAATTTATGTTGCACTTTTCCATTGGTTATGTCACATGGATGAGATCTGGATCTCATTCTCTCAAGCCCATCTTGAATATTGGGCTCTTACTAAAGTCATCCCAAGTGGATTATACCAATCCTTACAGTACTTCTTTGCTCTTCTTATCTCTTGATCTTGTGATTGCCACATTTGAAACTTGTAAGGAATCTTTAAGACTTGGTCCATCTTGGAGCCCATCAACAGGTAAGCCTTCAAACTCTCATCCTCCCAATGTTTTACAATGGAGAAGTAGGTGGTCGGTCTCCTTCTTCTCCTACTAGCTATGACTTGTGTCAAGAATTGTCTGCCTATCTCTTCAAAACTATCGATGGTGCTTGGTGGGTCCCTTGAGTGTCAAGGGGAAAGCTCTACATGCAATCTCTCCAGGAAAATCATGGAGCGTCATGTAGGGCCTTAAACATCTCTAGCTACTCCATTAGATCCTTAGATTTTTCGTACATTTCTATTTGCAAAACTTTAAATTTTGGTGGGAGTAGCATTTCCATCACCTCAACACTGTAAGGGAGATCTGTGCTACTGAGCAACTGGTCGACCAAGGAAGACGCTCTTATCTTCTTGAACATTTCCTTGTACTTATCCATGAGGCTGTGTAACTCGTGGTGAATCCTCTTCTTCTCCTCGTCATTGGCACCACTCCTCTAGCACTTTGTGACTTTGCTTCGACTCGCTTGGTCTGGCTTGGTGTAGCATCTTCCCTAGATTCGGCAATCTTTGCTTCCAGATCTCATTTTTGTGTTGGAGATTCTCCATTTACAACGCCATCTTCTTCATCGACTCCTCCATCTTAGAAAATCTCCCATCCATATTTGTTGAGGTAGCTTCTTGATCGCAGGATACTTGAGAACACGTAGTAGTAGACATACAAAAGCACGTTGATTTACTTCCAATAAATCCCACAAATAACACCAATTGTTAATGACATGTCTCATACCATAGCTGACAGACTCAATCAACCTGCTCCAAAAGAGGCGTAGGGGCTCGGTGTGTTGGAAACACCTTCGATGCCTACGTCAATGTTTATGATGGAGAAATATGAAATCAATGGGGTTTTAAAAGTCTCCTCAAATCACCAGTCAATATAGTTATATAGATGCTTATTCGATTGATAAGAATCATATAACAGCATGATCTACATTGATGATCTCAGATGTGTTGAATATCAAGCCTTGGATAGGCAATGATTGTGGAAGGAAACATCACGATGGGTGAGTATCTCATATGCACATCCCTTTTGGGAAGGTCCAATATTCCCTTGATGGTTACATCGTTAGTCTGTAATTAATAGGGTTTAAATATATTGGCAAAAGCTTCTCGCAGTAACATGATGCAACCCCTTATTTCCCATTTGCTAGGCTAGTATTGGGCTCGTGGGACTCTATAAGGTGGGTTGAGACTAGTTTGATTGGGAGAATATATTTCCCTCTAATAGGAAGATTGTTGTGATGCCCTCAAACCCTTCTTAGGATTGGATGGAGACTAAAGTATTGGAACATGCAACTCAAGATTACACACCCCTCGTTAATGATAGTTAACATGTAATGAAACTAACATGTTTATAGAAATATGTAATAATTGCAGTGGAAAAAGTTCATTTCTAAGTAAAGTTTTGAGCATTTGAAGTATGGTACTAAATAAAGTATCTATAAATCCCTAAATAATTTGCTCAAAATATCTCCCAATACAAAATAGAAGGGTTTTAAACACAACCTTGCGATTTCAAAATCCAATTATCCAAAAATCATATTGTTTCTTAAGAAAGTTAAGACATGTCCTATTTTCCCTTGTCCTTATCCAAAATCTTCTGATGGTCCTCAAAGAGTTTTGGCACTTCACATATAAAGTTCTTAGCTAACTCAAGTTGTTTTATTAGCATTGGTTCTACTGAGTGCTCAAGGCTCTTCAGGGCATCTTCCCCCTTTGGGGCATCCTCATGTTTGCATTTCCCCATTGCTATCATCTATTCTTATTACAACTTCTATCTTTCCAGAGAGAATAGAAGTGGAAACTACTACGGTGAGATTTCAAGAAATCTCAATAAGTTAAACCAATAACATATAAGAAGATAACATAAGCATGCAAAGGCAAACCATGAACATGAACTTGACTGAAACCTCATTTCTTTCTTGTGCGTGCTCTTTTTCAAACATTGACCTTGTAATCATGTAACAGAGTAACAAAGTGACCGTGTAACAAAATATCATTTTCAATTCATATTAATCACTTATAATCACTAAGCCATATAACAATGTGGATGGACACCTCACAACTCCCATAAGCACCGTAGGCATCCTACTAGTTACTACATCACATGGCCGGCAATCTTAACTGGGTATGAGTGTGCCAGAGTCCATTCACCTTCACCGCATTTCCAATGTGTTGCACTCATTAACGTTAGGTGCATGGGTGCCATGTGGCGCCTTACCTCTTGCTTTGGCCAACAATACCTCTTCTTCTTCCCTCATCATTGCTTCCCTTGGGAATGCTAAGGGACACATTCTTGCATGGATGACAATTGGCAATTTCTTGCCCTAGTCGGTGCCTCTTACCATCTCTTTTGGTTTAGGTTCAATGAATCCATGCTCTGGAAAAAATGGTGTGTGCCTTGGCCGAAACCCTAGAGATCTTCCCTCATAATTGCAAGGTTTTAGAAACCCTAGAGGCTAAATGCATGAATGCCAAATGGGCATGTAGCCCTTCAGAAATTGAAATCCAATGGCTTCTTCCCCTATTGAAAACTCAAATGTCCCTCTTGCATGTATGCCAAATGGCACCTCCTTCCCTATGGCTAAAAATGGCCCTTCGCCCTTCCTTCTTATAAGCTTCTTCTGGAAGCTTGGTTGCATGCTTGCCAAAACCGAAAATTCCTTCCCAAGGCTCTAATGATTGTGGTTTAGGGTAAGTCAAGTGCCTATCTCCCAATTAGTGCCTCCTCTTTGTATGCAAACCCTAATTAGGTTTTCAAAACCCTAAACCCTTAATGGCTAAAAATCATTGGTCCTTTAGGCTCTATTGTGGGCTTGGGCTCCTATCTCATTTGCAAAAGGTAGGGCCCATGTCACTTACTAGGTTCCCCATCTTCACAATCCATAGGGCTAAATTCTAATTGTAATAATGCAAAAAAATAAAAAGTAACAGGCAAAGACTTGGCTAAGTGCAGATTATCACACCCTCCCTTTTAAAAAAAGATTTTGTCCTCAAAATTAGTATTGAAACTACTGTATAAATGAATTAATCTAGAGGGATAACTACTCACTTGAAGGAATATGTTTGCTAGCCGTAGTCAATATATCAATTTTGAGATATGGGAAATAATAAAAATAAGAACCTTTCATGAATTAAGTGGGGAGGACAAAGATTTTACTCTTATAAATAAGAAAGACAGATCAAAATGTGTAGGTACAGTGCCTGTTTTAGAAGCTTATTCTAAGATGTATTTTAGAACTTTTCCATCATTTTTTCCCCTTTTTGAGAGGCATATCTAGCTAGTAAAAAGCTGGCAAAGAGACTTTTATTTTCTATATATAGGACTATTTTGGACTAATCTATTTGCTAAGCTTGTATAATGCTAAACTTGCATTATACAAGCTTAGCAAAATGATCAATTTGCAAAACATGTATTAAACTATGATATAAATAGGGTCTTCACACCTGAAATTCTCCAAGGCTTTAACTACTCTGGAAACTAGAATTTGCAAAACACAAAAGTAGAGTTCTGTAACTCAATTAACAAGTCATTTTCAAGATGAAAAGTCACAAACAAATACCATTTAAAGAAAAAATGGCACTACCAAGGCCAATTTTCTGTCCAGTAACATTGATCTTCATTTTCCCAACCTTAACTGGCTAAATAGCCCTTACAATCACAACCTTAACCAAGGCTAGTTTTCTAGGATTCAGCATCTTTTTCTCATCCTTTTTTTTTTTTAATCAGTAACATCTCTTTCCTAGACTTACTAAAGAAGCAACTGCATCTTTCTACACTTCCACACTTCTCACAGGCCTCTGTAATCTTCAAATTGGTAAAATTATAAAAAAGCTTACAATTATGCTCACTTTTATAGAACTGTCTACAATACATACACAAATTCACAAGACTTCATTTGATATCAGTTTAAAAACCAATTAACTTAACAAATGAGAGGTCGAAAAAATCTCGTCAATGTATACAAGCCCATAGAAATATCTAATGTGGCACTAGAGCAACTTAAAGTATATATCCTTTTGATTCATTAAAGTACCATAATGATGTAGAGAAGAAACTCAACTTCATTTCTATAATTTGTTTCAAGGACAGAGAAATATGGTACAAAGAAACCATCGAGGGTTACATAGGGTGAGAGAGAGATTAATGGAGCCTAAAAGTTTTAAAGACAAACTCACTAGCGAGAAGACTGCAATGTTAGCTTCTGAACGGAAACCCTCGTGTAGAACCTAAGAGAGAGAGAGAGAGAGAGAGAGAGAGAGAGAGAGAGAGAATGTAGAGCATGGAAAAATAAGACGCGGGAGGAAAATAAGTCTAGAAAACTTATTAAGGCAACTTAGAAGTCGCCGTAAAAAGTGAAAAATTTTCGCTATAACAAACATATATAACGGCAAAAATATTATTAGGACGATATTGGAATGGCCAACGGGCTTATTTGCAGCCAAAACATTTTCGACGCACTAAAATTTTTTCAAGTTGACACAAATTTTCTTGAAATTAAAAAACAGGTTATTTGAGACCAAAATTGTATCGCCGGAAATAAACTTAGCCGCAAATACTATTTTTTCTTGTAGTGTCATTTACTAATATATATATATATATATAGCCTTTTGATTTGCCACTAACGTTTAAATAAATTAATATTCTTTTCTAGAATATTAATTTTACGCATAAGATAATGACAATTGAGATAAGCAATCCTTGATTTATTTTTATTTTTCTTTCTCTTTCTTTTATTTTTTTAATTTTTTTAATTTTTCTTGTTTTTTATTTTTATGATTCATGTATAGGGAAACTGTATTATTATTCTTCTTCTAGTTGTTCCATTCATCCCTCTAGCTTATATATATATATATATATATTTATATCTTGGTGATTTGAAGCCACAGAATAGTTGAATTTTGTTTGCTTGGGGAATGGGGGTGTTGAAACATTTAAAAATGACAATCTTCTTCCCAAACAATACAGCCTTTTATATAATAACGATATAAGGTAGCCCTGGAGAAAAAGAAAAAGAATGATCATTATTCAGAAGCAATACAACGAAGTCAAGCATCTAATTCAGTACATATATATATATATATATATATATTTTATCTTTTCAGAGCATGTTGCAGACTCTTGCTGTATAGAATGGTAAGATACAGGACCACCAGCTTCCTCCACCCAACAAAACTCCGTGATATTAGACCACCATGTATGCATGTAGCTAGCACACTCTACAACATGACTCTACCCTCCAGTTGGCGGCTACCTTGTCTTACATTTCTAATTGTCCCATCTCAAAGCACAGGTCTATACAAGCCTCCTTTTTCTCGGCCTATGATAGATTATTTCCACAGTACTCCAAATCCCCAAATCCACCCACAATGGCCAAGGCCTCTAGCTATATCTAGATAGATAGCCAGCCCTCTAAACCCTCAAATTAATAGTAGTATATATATAGTCCCCCAAAGTTTCATTTACATGTTGGGTTTGTTGAGGTGTGTGTCTACATTATGCATGCCTGGCCTAGTACTGGATTCAGCATATATTTAAGACATAATAATATTAACACAGGTGCTCTCTAGATCTAGAGAATTTTTTTAGATTAGGCTGGCATATCATGTAGCTAGGGAATGAGATGGGAGATATATTTCATATTATTTTATACCATTTGAATATTTATATATAGGTGTAATAGGTTACTAATTAACTAGGCTGTGCATTATTAAATTTCTCAACAATTAAATTATTAATTGTATTCATTCTACTTGAATGAGTAACTAGGATAGAAATACAGATAAGCACAGGTAAGCCAGTACCCATATGTACTTGCCTTCATTTGGTAGGCTATGCTACATAATGCTTAGTGGATATAGGGATTAATTAGGCTAGGTATGTACCTTTATTACTACAGGTATAGTCTACACCGCTAAATTGATTACAAACGCCGCTAATAAGATTTACAAAATACCGACGTTTGCACAAATGCCAAAACATGGAAATAGCAACCCTCCATTAACGACGGAAGGTTACGTCGGCAAAAAAATGCCACGAATTAATTAGTGGCGTAGTTTTGGACAGTTGCCGACGCATACCCAACGCCAACAATTTTGTTTTTTTTTTTTTTTTTTTTTTTGTAGTGACGGTGCTGCTAAATCTAACTTGGAAAAGAATTACAAAGTAAATATACATGCAAAGCATATTAACAAAGGAATGCAACGTATACATTCTTGTCAATATACATGCACAAGCCTTCCTCCCTTAAAAACAGAAAACATAATAGTACCAAGATTTAAAAAAAAATGGAGCATTTAAGCTAATAATAAATATTGAAATCTAGCTCGTAAACCTAGATAGTGCAGAAGGCGAAGAAATGGCATTGGTTTATCCTAGCCCCCCACTTTTTCAAAAAAGTCCTCATTTAAGTTCAAAGCTAGAGTAATCAGAGAACCTAATCTTTTTCCAGCCAACCTGAAGCAGCAAATCCAAAACTATACAAAGTAGTATCCATATTCAAAATTTTTATCATTATGGTTTCAAAACTTTTATTGAGATACTTAATCACTTTATACCTTAGTTTATAGTTTATGGTTTTAACTCACACCATACTGAATACATAGACCAAAAGCTTCAAAACAAGATGGTATACTATAATCAGTAATAAGAAAATAGAAAACCCCACACCTAAGCCCCCAACTTTGTGTCAGAGTCAATACCAGCTAATCTTAAGTTAGAAAGCAGAGCATCACACCTAGTTAAAAGCTTCTGATTCCATGCTGGGAGATGAGTTCCACAATTCCCTTCTCAATGCTATCCATTTCAGCATATAGTTTCTCTGCCCGTACCTATATAAAAATTCAACAATGCCAAAACATATTGATTACAAGAAAGAAAGAAAGAAAAGGATCCCCTTGATGTAAGAACCCCACTCCTGCCGTTAAAAAAATTCAGGAACAAAATTTACCTTAATGCAGTTTTCATTAGGACTCTTCCACTTATCTCTACCTCTTCTAGTAATTCTTCTGTTGGAGATGTCTTCTGAAACCTATTGAGCATTTTTTAACTCCTCCAGATTCAAAGCAAGAAGAGATATGGGTTTACTTAAGATGTTCAGCTTGTGTGCCTATCAGCTATTTTTACAGTAACGAAGTGATTCTTATGCATTAATGTTGTAGTGAATTTTTCTCATTGTATATAATGTTGTAGTGAATTTTTCTCATTGTATATGTAAAATTCTTTCAAAGATGAAATATAAAGATATAATTAATAATTAATAATAGAAAGATCACTTCATGTGTCACCCTACTAGTACCCATCCATGCATACACTTGGATTCTCAAATTAATACATTACCACATCACCATGCATGCATAAAGACGTACGTCATGTATATGATACATGCATGAGTTAATATGATTATGTTACAAATATGGCCTAACAAAAATTATATAGAACGTACATCTTTCATATAAAAATCGTATAAAATGTCGGGATAATACATGTACATATACACATGCATAAGTCGATATCTTACATACACTATGTCCAGAATAAAGAACGAATAATTAATTAGTGGATGGAATCCCAATCGTTTCTTAATCTATTCCTATTTTTGGTCGCTTATCATGTTCTTGATCATAATCATCATCTTAATCATGTTGTGGATGTCGGCAATTAGTTTCCTTTTCACAGCCTCTTGTGTATTTATTAGCTGGTGCTTAACTTACTCAAAAATGAGTAAAACTAAAGCGATTCCAAGTGTAGGAGGATGTCGTGTAATACTTAGGAATAAACTCCTAGATCGTCTCCTCAGGGAAAGTTTACTTAAAAATCAAACTCATTGAAAAATGTGAAAACTTTATAAAGAGAAAATAAAATGATGGTATGTGTAAAGGATGGGAGAGGACACTAGTCTTGGACTAGATTCATATTTTTGGATTTTGATTGTCGGATTGGAATGTAAAAGACTAATAGATTAAAGTCAGAATTTAATAAAACTAAATTAAGAATTAAACTAAATTAGAAAGTAATTGACAAAATATGCACTGAAAATTGAAAAGCCCCAAAATCAATGTTCTAGGGTTCATCATTGTATTCAAATCACAAATTCTCAAATTAAACCACAGTAATTGTAATCACTATTAAAATGAAAGCTTAACAAAACGATAAAAATAAATAACATGAATTAAATGAATAACAAATAAATTACTCAAACGTCTAAATCAAAATTTTCCAAAATAATTCAGAAACTTAAAATTGAAATAAAATGACAAGTAGGGAATTGAAAAGATTAAGCCAATTGAATGGAAATGAAGATTCGAAGCGGTGGAGGAGGCCGAGCTGCAGTAGCAATTGGACCCCTCAAGGAGGTCTTCAATCTGCTGCAGTGTGAGTGAATGATCCAGTGAAAATTGTGTAGCTGCGTGAATGATCGCTTGTATGAATCCTCTTCTCCGAATCTAAATGAAAATCAAAGGAAAAATAAATTCTAAGTGTTTCTCTAATCAAAACCGAGTTTTCTAGGCCAAACATCGTCCATAAGATGTAAAAAATCATTTATATACTCTGACGGTGGAATAAACCTTAATCTGTAAAATACGATATTCGCTTGAGCGGAGTGTCAAGCGAATATCGAGCGTTCGACTCTGCTTGACTTCGCTCGAGCTGCCAAATGCCTCCGCTCGAGCGATCTCCTTTCCCGCACACCCACTCGAGTTCACTGTCGAGCAGCAGTTGAGCGCTTGAATCTGCCTGAATTCGCTCAAGCGGCCAAAAGCCGCCGCTCGAGCGATATATACCATAATCCATAGTAATCAACAATTGATAAAATTAAAGCAAAAATTCATGCTTTTAATCAATTAAAATTACAATTTTGATTTATTCATTTTTCCATAGAAAACCAATGATAAAGTAATGAAAGAATTAATATATATTGGTTCTAAAAGCATTAAAAATGCAATAATTCAGCTCAATCAACGCTTCATAGCAACTCGGTGCAGATAATTATATAAGTGGTGTTAATTTTCTTAGATAAATTATGCAACATGTGAAGAATTTATTTTTTATTTGTATTTCTTTTAATACGTTATTTATTGTGTGTTTTCTTTCTAATTGTAGGCAAAAATGATGGAGATGCAGTCAGCTTCTGAGGAATCCTCTCCTATTGACATAGACATATTCACACAAGTGTTCGAGACCAAGTTTAGTATAGTAAGAGGTTTGAGACATTCTTTCAAGCATCCTGATTCATCCTTCACGACCTCATCAACTTCATAAATTAATAATCCTACCAAAAATTTAGAAGCAACTTGGCAAGAAAATAAATATATGAGGTCGAGACAACAAGAGTTGGAGTCTTTCTTGAAACACCAGTCTGATTTAGGGATATGTTTGCAGAAGCAACAGAGAGACCAAGAGAAAAGAATACATAGTGAAGTCCAAGAGTAAGTGTAGTGGGAGATGATGGTTCAAATGGAGCGTGTTATATATGTCACTGCAGCAGAATCACAGTGGGAGAGGAAAGAAAAGGAAATGAATTTTATCATTATATATAACTTATAATATCTAATTTTGATACTTTATAAGAGATTGTTAGTTGTTAAGTGATGGTGTAATATGATAAAATTTATATATTTTTTAATTTTATGAAATTACTGTTTCTAATCTGTACGTTCAAACATTGGTTCACATTCGAACTAACGTTTGAACGTAATTACACAAAATTATAATATATCATTTGAATGTTCAATCCAACGTTTGAACCTACCACCCTCAAATGAACAAAATGTTTGGATGTTTAAATAATTAGTATTCGAACAAACCTTTGCACGTACCAGTTGAGTTCGAATGCTTGATAAAGTGTCGAAAACTGCATGATTAGGCTGCTAAATTAAATAAACTGTTGAACAAAAAGTGAATTAAGCACTTAATTATGCAATGATTTTTAGTACTCAACTCATTGACAAAATTCTGATGTTTATGCACTTAAAGGGATTTATATTGCAACTGATAAGCCACATTAGATTTAATATCCCAAGCTTACCCTTCTGATGCTAACACAAATATTTCACTCAATAGGTTAAGGGGTATTCTTGGAAATACCCAACTATGTACAAATAATTGTTGGTAGAGCAAGATGCAGGGACTAGACAAGAGGGGCACACAAAGCAGGAGCACGACCTAGGAACGCACACCTCAACAATGCGCAGCAAATCGAAATGGAAAGGAGGGGGCTATTGGGAATTTCCGCAGAATCTCATTTCGACATTTTATTTTCATGATTTTTAGTTTTACTTTACTTGGGTCGGTGGGCATTCTACTTTTATTTTTTTTTTCTTTTCTTGTTTTTAGCTTTTAGTTTGGGCTACGGGGAAGCACTCTCTGTCTCTCTTGTTACTTTTTACTTTTTTCCTAGGTTTAGTTGGAGATGGCGTGGGAGGCTCTCTCACTCTGGGGGTTTTGAGATTTTTTTTTTCTGTTATTAGTTTTTCAAACACAGACCTAGGGGGCGGTGGCTTATTTTTCATTTCGAGTTTTTGGTTTTCCGTCTCTCAGATTGGGCAATTTATATTCCTACATATTTATTTCTCTGCATCGTTCTACTTTCGGCATTTCTCTGGGTTTCAAGACTTTGGACGTTTAGAGGTCATCTGGCTATTCGGCATTTTGATTATTCTTCTGCATTTATTTCATACAGCAACTTGAAATGTTAGGGTTCATCATTTTTGAGCATTTTACTAATTTAAAAATGATAGGCTAGATTTTTAGCTCGGGATTCAATGAGTAACTCATGACTATTTTGGGTTGGATTTTCTTCAAGGTTATGGAATTTTGAATGATTAACTTGATAGATTTTATTTCATTTTGCCTATGGGAAAGATTAAAGTTCTATGTTCTTGAACTTGATCAGTCGTAGACATAAAGGCACGATTGATGCTTGAACTTGTAACAAGATTTTGATGGCTTTCTTTCACTTTTACACTTGTTATAAAATCTATCGAGTACCTTGCTTATACTGAAACGTATGCTTATTATTTAATTAACCAATCATAATCTCTTGGAATGAGAAAATGGTTGAGAGAAGATGAAATTAGAGGTAAATTTAACTTCAAATTAGAAATGGGTGAAAATTGCATCCCAAATGTTTGTTTTTTTGCTCCTTACAAGTTTAATTCAACTTCTACACATTTTCCTTAAATCTCTTGGTTTTTGGTCATTTTTAGAAACATAGATTCACATTGCATTTCACCCTTTTTTATCTTCATCTCTCATAGTCGAAACATTTTTTTTATATAACAAAAATCTCACAAATGCTTTGATGACCATTTGTCCCTGTGGAATACGATCCTGGACTTATCCTTTATATAACTTGACACTTTTACATGTGGAAGCACATTTGAGACCCAGTCGATGCTTATTCGTTAACATTGAAACTAACGTCCGTACGTAATACCCATTACGTTTGAACATTCGTCCGTTAATGTTCGATTAGACATTCGAGCGTTTAATGCAGTTAACGTTTAGACATATAAACGTTCGAACCGTAACCAACGAACGTTAACTTCTATTGTTCAAATGTCAATCGGTCGGGTTGACCTTCGAACATTCTGTTGGACGTTCGAGCATTACTTTCTGTGATAGATTTCAACTGTCACAGAAAAATGGCAAGTTTGAACATTACTCCAAAATGATCACCTCCAACCGTCACTAAAAATATTTTTTGTGACAGTTTCCTCTGTCACAAAAGGTATATAATGTTGTAGTGAATTTTTCTCATTGTATATGTAAAATTCTTTCGAAGATGAAATATAAAGATATAATTAATAATTAATAATAGAAAGATCACTTCATGTGTCGCCCTACTAGTACCATCCATGCATACACTTGGATTCTCAAATTAATACATTACCACATCACCATGCATGCATAAAGACGTACGTCATGTATATGATACATGCATGAGTTAATATGATTATGTTACAAATATGGCCTAACAAAAATTATATAGAACGTACATCTTTCATATAAAAATCGTATAAAATGTCGAGATAATACATGTACATATACACATGAGTAAGTTGATATCTTACATACACTATGTCCAGAATAAAGAACGAATAATTAATTAGTGGATGGAATCCTAATCGTTTCTTAATCTATTACTATTTTTGGTCGCGTATCATGTTCTTCATCATAATCATCATCTTAATCATGTTGTGGATGTCGGCAATTAGTTTCTTTTTCACAGCCTCTTGTGTATTTATTAGCTGGCGCTTCATAGCAACTCGGTGCCTCAGGATGCGTTTTGCAATCTACATGAATATTAGCAGCTCCTACAGCTCCATAGCCAAGGAAGCCTGCATTTGTATCTTGAACCCAAAGCCCACAAACCATAAACAAGCAGATTAGGAAAATAACAGTTCCTCTTGACATTGCCATCGTGCTTCAGTGAAGATTGCAATTAAAGGACGTTCTCTTGTCTGAGTGGAGTTTACAGGGCGGCGAGATGATAAATAAAAAAGAAAGAAAGAAAGAGGGTTGCTTGCTAGGTGACTCTGGGATATTAAAAGGTGGGTAGTGTTGGGATATTTATAGCACAAGGTTGCACTAAATATAACCTATTTGCATAGATCATTTGATTACATATATATATATATATATATATACACACATATTCTAAATAAAGGGTATGAAGAGAATTAGTTATAGGATAAATGTGTTTGATGCCGAGGAACATGAAAATCGTATAAATATGATTATGTCTTCTCTCTAGATAAATCTCGAACCCGTATATTGTGCATGCACAAGGCTTTTAACAAGTTTTGTAAAAAATTTAAAGCACATAATCATGCTGTAGAAAAGTAAAAATGGAGCAGTTAAATTCTTAGTTGTGTTTTAATGGTTAAATAAAACTTCTATACCACATCCTACAACGCACATGTTACGTGGCATTTTTTGTATTTTTTTAAATTATTTTATTATTATTATGATTATTTTTTTTCTTGAACGCTAAAATGCAAGATGTTGAACTCTTTTCCTCCCTTCTCCACATTCTCCCCTTCGCCCTCCCTTCTGCGTTCTCCCCTCCACCAATCTGATCACCCGAATCTTCTACGTCTGGAAAATGACAAACCGAAAGCAAGATCAACACAGCAGTTTGTTTTCTTTGTCTTCTCTCCCTGTACCATTAATGAAAGCTACATTTCCAGAAAATGAAGTTAGATGATTGAAGGAAGTGTCGTGATCTTTTTGCAAGTTCAGATTATCAAGTATTCTAGATTTATATCGTTTAATTATTTACATTTATATTCGTTCTATATATTATATGTATATATATTACAATTAATATTCTTAATTAATTTTGTAACACTTAAGCTCTACAAATACACAGAATAAATCCGCTTTGATCGTCCATTCTCGTGCAAGTTCAAGGTTATTGTGCCGTCTTGGTGAGAAAATGGTAAAAAATAGCTTATAGAAATAAATTTTTTCTGATATTCTTTTATTTAAGTACTAACATTATCTTTAAAAATTGCTACTATGGCTTTGTTAGAAACGTGATAATCTTAAAAAAATTTCCCTTATTCATGTCTATACTACTGCTTACACTAATAAGCATAGTAATTGCATGGATCCTGCCGCTGTAGATAATTATATAAGCGGTGTTAATTTTGTTAAATAAATTATGCAACATGTGAAGAATTTATTTTTTATTTGTATTTCTTTTAATACGTTATTTATTGTGTATTTTCTTTCTAATTGCAGGTAAAAATGATGGAGATGCAGTCAACTTCTGAGGAATCCTCTCCTATTTACATAGACATATTCACACAAGTGTTCGAAATCAAGTTTGGTATAGTAAGAGGTTTGAGACATTCTTTCAAACATCCTAATTCATTCTTCACGACCTCATCGACTTCATAAATTAATAATCTTACCAAAAAGTTAGAAGCAGCATGGCAAGAAAATAAATATATGAGGTTGAGACAACAAGAGTTGGAGTCTTTCTTAAAACACCAGTCTGATTTAGGGATATGTTTGCAGAAGCAACAAAGAGACCAAGAGAAAAGAATACATAGTGAAATCCAAGACTAAGTGCAGTGGGAGATGATGGTTCAAATGGAGAGTGTTATATATGTCACTGCAGCAGAATCACAATGGGGGAGAAAGAAAATGAAATGAATTTTATCATTATATATAACTTATAATATCTAATTTTGATACTTTATAAGAGATTGTTAGTTGTTAAGTGATGGTGTAATATGATAAAATTTGTATATTTTTTAATTTTATGAAATTATTGTTTCTAATCTGTACGTTCAAAAGTAAATAAGAAACGTTTGAACATTAGTTCACATTCGAACCAACGTTTGAACGTAATTACCCAAAATTGTAATATATCATTCGAATGTACAATCCAACGTTTGAACATAACCACTCTTAAACGAACAAAATGTTTGGATGTTAAACGATTAGCATTCAAACAAGCCTCCGCATGTACCAGTTGCGTTGAAACGCTTATTCGTTAACATTGGAACTAATATCCATACGCCATACCCATTATATTTGAACATTCGTTCGTTAATGTTCGATCAGACATTCGAGCGTATGATGCAGTTAACGTTCAAACGTATAAATGTTCAAAACTAAATATAAGACATTCGAACCATAACCAACAAACGTCAACTTCTGTTGTTCAAATGTCAATTGGTCGGATTGACGTTCGAACATTCCATTGGATGTTCGAACATTACTTTATGTGATAAATTTTAACCGTCACAGAAAAATGGCACATTTGAACATTACAGCAAGAGGAACACCTCCAACCGTTACTAAAAATATTTTTAGTGACCGTTGCATAGTAAACTATCCCCAATTGTTTTTTGTGGCATACATCAGGTGATAGTCGTGGTGATAGTTTCAAACCATCACCAAATATATTTAGTGACGTTTTGTTCATTTTTTGTGACGATTTCATCTGTCACAAAAGATAAATAATGTTATACTGAAGTTTTTTCATTGTATATGTAAAATTCTTTCGAGGATTGAATATAAAGATATAATTGACAATTAATAATAGAAAGATCACTGCATGTGTCGCCGTACTAGTACCGATGCATGCATACACTTAGATTCTCAAATTAATACATTACCATGCATATGGTCTAGGAATGAGGTATTTAAATAATGGAATAAGAAAATTTAGATCAAAAAGGCTATGAAGATTAGAAATAACTAAGCTCAAAACAAGATTTGAGGATCACTAATCATGGGTAAGTTGATTAATGGTCTTAACTAATTTTCAAAATTTAATTTGGGTTCAAAGAAATACTTAGGGCAACCTATGGTCTTGAGGAAACCCATGTTATGGTGCATTGGGCTTCAATTTGAAGAGTAAAAAGAAGCAAAACAAGGCTTTGGATCATGAGTGTGAGTTAAGGGTTCATGGGTTTTGGGTGTGAGTGGATGGGAGGCCTTTGTTCCAGATTTTGAGAGATTAAGAAACACCTCAAGATTCACAAATATGGGGCTTGAAAAGCTCACTTTGACATAATTGGGTCACGGTCATGCCTATACCAAGTTGGGCCCAAAAGGCCTTATCTCTTACTAAGTTAGGCCCAATGAACTTTATTTCCTTTATAATGGGCCTATTTTCTAGTATCCTTCAAGAGAGGTTTAAAATTCCATATCTCCCAAGTTGGGCCTAAAGCCTTTTTAACATCTTTTCCTTAGCCCATCACATCCTTATTAAATTAGAGCCATAAAGGTTTATGTCCATCAAGTTGAACCTAAGGCCTTAGTGTCTCTCCTAAGCCTTTAACACAAAAAGCATGGGCCCTTAATAAGCCAATCTCTTGGGCCTTCCTAAATCCATCAAAATTTAACCCAAATTACTTAGCCTAATAAGGTAGCAAAATCTCCAATATATCATTTGCCATTCTAAAATTGACCTCTTATCACCTTTTCTTAAAATTAATTAAGGACTAAAAGTTCTCCAAAATAATACTATTAACCCAATCAAGATCCAAAAATCTAATTTTCCTTAAAATCAGTATTGCACTAGAACCTTGATAATTCTAACTAAACCCAATGTATATGGTCCTTTTGCCAACCTAAAAATCCAAAAATGTTTTTATTCTTAAATAGCCCAACTTGTAATTAACTAGCATTAAGGCTGCTAAGGTCAAGGCCGAAGGAGCTTTTTAGGTTGGGTGTTACAAGTAACCCCTAGGTTGATGAAGCTCACTCAGCGGCCTTGAATGGGTCCTTTCTAAAGGATTCCAGAGTAGGGTATGTGATGGCAAAACTTTTAGTTGTTGTTTTGTTTTAATTTTAGCTTGATTAGGTTTTTGGCCCAATGTTTTGACAAGTTAAGAAGATGTTGGAATCATGAAGGAATCACTTGGGCCTAATAGCCTAAGCGTTTAAACCCAATAGAGGCCCAAAAGGGGCTAAGTGGTAATCGGTCGTTGAAGGGCAAATAGGGAATTAGAAGAAACCCTAACTAGGCATCTACTTGGGAGAGGGAAGGCCATTTTTTAGCTTTCCCTAGGAATCTTTTCATTTGAAGCACTCTTGGTAAGCACAAGGTTGCTACTTGGCAACCATGCTTAAAGGCTTCTAGAAGAAGCCAAAGAAAGAAAGCAGAATGAAGAGTTCGGCACACTTAGGGCACATGCCCCACTCACTCGCCCACACGCCACTTGGCACACATGCAAGTCCACACCTTAGATACAATGAACCTAGACGTAAAAGTAGAATAATGGAAAGAGGTGCATGAGGATACTAAAAGCCTCATGCACAAGTCCCCGAGAGGCCTTAAGGTTTTGGCCAAGGGCTTCATGGGGAAGGTAATGATAAGGGAGGCCAACCATCACTTTGCCAAGTGTCACGCATGCACTAAGGTTGGGGATTTTCTAGAAGAAGGTGATGATGAGGAAGAGGAAGGGTCGCATGGAGAAGGGGCACACACACTCCCTAAGGTTCTAGAAGAATCTTTGTAAAAAGAGAGAGGGCAAGCACACGCCTAACCCTAGGTTGTAGTTTAGGTTTTGTGATAAGACTTATATGCCCTGAAGTTTCATTGGAACTAGACACATAAGGAGGACACAAAGGGACTTTAGGGTTCTAGTTTAGGGAATGAGAATGCCATTTATCATGCATGCTGAAGAGTGTTTGGTTTTCCAAAGAAAAGCAATGATCATGAGGGAAAGTGAAATGTTTCGACCAAGTGAAGAAGGGCATGCCATATGGTGCCCATGCATAGAGGCGCTTGGGCTTCCAATGTCAGAAAAGATGATACGAGAATGTGTGTGTGGGAAAATGTGAAGTATATAAGGATTCTTTTTAAGGGCTAGTGCCTACACCACCCAAAGGTCATTTTGTGTTTTTTTGCAAGAACTTCTCACTTCCCTTTTATCTCTAGCACATCCACCATAGAGGAAGGACAAGTCACTTTTCTTTCACTTTATGTCTATCCAAACACTCCATATACCATACTATTCCCTATCATCTAGCCACATGGATGTAAGGAGAAGCATTGAGCCCATGCAAGGAGAAAACATTCACAGTAAAAACCATCAACTCTCATCCCAACCTTTTCATTTACACACACACTACTACATGATATTGAGGATGATGAGGGGCTTGGTTTTGAGTGTTTTGTCTTGAATTTGAAAGAGTGTAAGTGATTAGATCTATTTTATGTTCAAACAAGAAAGAAACTAGGGTTTTTCCTTTTATGAAATTTCAACCATGGGAAGTGATTATCACCATGCATGCCCTACATTACACACACACACACAAACATGTTGTGAAGATCACTAAGGCCAAGCCAATGTTAGATGAGCAAGATTGACATTTGGCCTGGGGTCACCCCCTGGACAAGGAAGAAACTCTACAACCATGAAGGAGCAAACCCTAAACAGGCTACATGCACACACACACACTCGGATTAGGTTTTGTGTTGTCACTAAGTCTAATAGTTAAAATTACACTTTTAGCTTGCTTAATCGTGATACAATTTGGTTCGAATATTTGTAAGCTGACTCTTAACCTACTCTTAGATAATATTTGTATGTGACATGTAAATTTTGCATCATTTGTTAATATCGTGCGATATTTGCATTGCATGTTAAATCAAATAAATAAAGAGATCTTTGGTATAGCATGCTTTGCATTCACTTTCACGCGATTCTTGCCATGTCTACATGTTTGAAATGTTTTGGCCATGTATTAATGCCATGATTAGGAAATTGTCTCTTACCATAATAAGCACGGATTGTTATTGCACATTTTTTGTGACAAGTAAATTGCATGTTCTAATGCTTTCAAACTGTAAAGGTTTGACATGTTGTTTGATAACATGACATGATAACATAGTGCATGGCATCTACATGCTCAAGTTACACATGAAAGAAAAAGAATCTCAAATACATGTCACATGCATTTCAAGTTATGCATAGTTTACAAAAGAAAATTTTGTTACACATTTTCTTATGACCACAAATGATAGGACGGGGAAATGTTCTAGTGAAACTCATCTGTCCACTCAGAGTGCGTAAATTGAAAATGGTAACCCTTGGGTCAACGAAGCATAATTGGCGGACATCGAATGAGTTCTTTTTAAAGGACTCCAGAGCAAGGGAGGTAATGATTAGATGAAAAAGATGACAATTTGAAATTGAAAAATTTTTTGTGCTTAGTGATATTTGGAAAGGAAATTATGAGATGTTCTCAACTCATCTCACTTTCCAAACATGACCTTAATCTAGAATGTCTCACCTAGAACAAGAAAATTCAAACACTCTTTAGCTGGATTAATAGGAAGGTTCTCTCATCTGTGTATGGTTTAAACGCAACAAAATAGGTTTGGGTAGTAGTAGCACTCGGGAATAGATTTGCATCCAATTCAGCGGTTCATCATCTAGATTAAATTGACTTTTTGTTACTATATCGCCATTTGAAGACACAAACAATATTTCCATTCTATGTTGTTTTTATTCTTTATTCCTCTCTGAATCCGATCCAAAATTGCCATCCTTCTGGCTTGATTTTTTTCCCCTTCCCCAAATGCATTCTTCTTCCCCTCATCTAACTTTTTTCCTCCCACAACTTTCCATCCTATTTTACCAACACCTCGAACTTTGTCATCTTGCCTGTTTTTATTTTCTCTTTAGCATTACATTGTTTTTCCACATGCCCTTGTTTATGGCACCACCCACAAAATGTTGAAATCGATTCATAGATCACTTCTTGGTAATGACTAGACTCAAGACCTGGAGAACCTAACTAAAAATGGTGTTTTAGAGGTAATGAAACATCCACCTCCATGCATATCCTTACAGCCTCAGGTCTCATAATACAAGCGGTAGCATTATCACGCTTCAAAAAAGGGCTAAACCCACCACCAGTGCTTTTTAACATAGAAACATAAAAATAATTTGGAGGAAGACCTAGTAGGGGAGATCCAAACCGGGACCAACGATGATTCGGTGTCTTCATCAAAATCCAGAGTCTAATGAAAAATTCTATACTAAACACCAATCACATCTGCGTTACCACATGCCATAACAATCACGAAATCATCCTCATTTGAAAGCCTGATCAAAATGTTACGAGGGTTCTGCAATTGACCCACCACCGGCAATGATCAAAGAGCCTATCTATTTTTGTTAAACCCTTGAATATGATCTAAAGAAGGTATACGGTGCAAGAACTTTAGACCCATAGCATATCGAAACGGTTCTACTGATTTAATGATCTTCGATTGAGAAAACACGAAAAACATCTCTCCCACAAAAAGGAATATCAACCTTTGGCAATACTTAAGGCCTATTGGCGACAACATTTGCATAGCCAAGACCAAACGGCCCCTCAGAATTCTGCATATGCACAAGCTAAGTGCCAGCATTCTCCTTAGCGCTACCCGAACCACCAGAAGATTGTCCAATCGAGGAGGACGACGAGGTGACGGGATTCACCATTCAGCAAACCCTAGGAGACTCAATTTTTGAGAAAGATTGAGAGGTATGCCACATCAGCTCAATGTCAACAGTCCACATTGTTTTGTAAGAGTTAACAGCCTCAAAATAGGTTGGTTTAGAGTTTGAAAGTCTAACATATTTTACTCTTAATGAGTCTTGTGACGCCCCCAAATCCCCACGCCCGAGCACGGGGAAATCGAGAGGTCCGAATGGTGACAACCCGGGTCACCATCCCATCGACGGGTGCCAAGTGTGTGCAAAAGCAACATATGTGCACGAAGAAACACGTAGCGGATAACGAAAGTCATAACTAAGTACCAGAATTGTTTTCTTAACGTAATACAAGCTGTTTAAAACATACATAGATAAAATATTACAAAACACAAATACAGTTTTAAACTAAATATAAAACATAGCATCAGCAACCCGGCGGAGCCGCATCCTCGGGCTCAACCTCCTCCTCTTCGTCCTCCAACTCTGCACCAAAAGCTACGGAACCAAAAATGGTACCGCAGGTAAGTAAAACCCAAACACTACTAGATAAAAACATATAGAACTCAAACAAAATGCATGAAGCATGCCCGATGCACAAAACCCAAAACATAATTTTCCACACACGCCAAAAACTCATTTGGCCCAAAAACACATCATTTCCGAAAAACACGCCAAAAGTCACATTTGGCCTTTGTCCGACTCAAACCATTATCCATATTAACCGTATGCACCATGACCTCCCCTAGGGGTCATCCGCACACCCTGGCTCCAGTGCCACACCGCAGAGTACCACCACGCATGTGACACCTAACGAGCGATGCCCAGTTCCGTGCCCCGCACGTTAGTAGCCAAGCATCCTCTAGCCCTCACCAGCGAAGAGCCACGGAGTCGGTGCATAGAGCGTTGCCCGGTTCTGCGCCCGGCGCGTTCGTAGCCAAGCAACCCCTAACCCCCGCTCCCGTCGTCTAGCGACAACTCAGGGGACATCACTCAGTTTATTCCGCTCCCGAGTGACCAGAGGAGATCCACCGGGATAATACCCCATCCCGGCTTGGGGTCGTGATACACACGCACCCGTAAGACCACTTACGCCAAAACACAGGCTTTTCACACGTAAACAAAAACACACGTGCATGCACCATGCAATGCCATAACAATGCACAATAAAATAATCCAACCACATAAATCAAATAAACAGGCAACTCCGTCCTCCATCCATCCGACCCCCGAACTCCTCGGACTCAGTCCGGAATCAACCAACCAGCAGATAAAAAAAAAATAATTGAATGAGCAATATATATTTAAATCTGAAAATAGGGTTTGGAAAATACTTACAGCGCTATACGGTAATTTTAGAAAACACCCGGCGTTGCAAACGGCGGAGAAAAAGCAACGTAACAGTGTAATTTACACTGTTGTCGTGGGTAATAAATTACCCATTTTCGAACGGGGACAAACCAAGGCTCGGGATTGATAGGGAATGGCCTTGAGATATTTATGAAGCTAAGGGAAATGAGTTTTGGCCGTGGGTGGTGGTGGAAATGGCGGTCGAAGGCCAAAAAGGGGCTGAACGGAGTTGAGCTCGTGGGAGCTGCTCCGGCAACGGATCGAGGCCGGAAATGGGTGGTTTAGGTCGGCAAGAGGTAGGGGAAGAAGCTGTGAAAAGATGGTGGCCGGTGGTGGTGCGACGGCGCCGGAAACGGTGAAAAACCGTATGGCTTGGAGGAGCTCGTGGCGGCTAACGGTGGCTCGGATGGAGGTAAAACTTGGTGGGGATGTTCACCGGTTAGAGGGGAAGAAAACTGGGTGGGTGGTGTCAGCCACGCCGCCGGCGAGCAGCGGTTCTGGGCTGCGAAAGCAACCGGCGACAGGGGTAAAAACAGAGCAGGTGCAGCGACTTCCGGCGGCTCTCGAAAGCTAACGGCTGGTCCGATGGCTCTGAAAATTGGTGGGGATGATCTCTGGTGGAAGGGGAAGAGAATGGTGGTGACGGCGCACCAAACGGTGGCCGGACGGCGGAGAACTGGCCGGTCAAAGTGGCGGCGACGGGAATGAGAAAAAGGGGCAGCTGGGCGTACGTGGGAGAGAAAGGAGAAGAAAGAAGAAGAAAAGAAAGAAAAAGAAAGAAAAAGAAGGAAAAAGAAAAGGAAAAATGGAAAAAGAAAAAGAGAAAAGAAAAGAAATGAGGTCCAATCCTCATTCCGGAGACCAAAAACCGATCTGCCGAAAACGATATTAAAAACCGTAAAACGACTAAAATAAATTAAACACATCAAATAAATTAAAACCAATTAAAATACATTAATTTAAAATAAATAAACCAATATATTATTCAAATTAAAAACAATCCTTCAGTGAAAATACACATAAAAACAGGATATCACAAGTCTTATTCGAATTCACCTATATAATCAATTATTCATGATTTAATACTTGCTGGGATAAGAGGTCGTGTGTTCCTGCCGTCCACTTAGCGACTACGTATTTGTTCACATATAACTTGTTTAAACTTTAACGCATGAAAAGTAGATTCTTTCAGCTACACTGATGGGGTTCAATTATGGATTGGGCTTACATTTCCTCATAGGCGATTGAGTGGGTTGTCATTGCACCTATTAAAATTCTTATCTAATATCATTTTATCATTATAATTTTTTAAAATTTTCTTATAAAATATAATAAAAAAGTCAATTTTTTTAAATCTCTATTCAATATTTTCAAATTCTAAAACAATAATAATATTAAAAAAATAATATTTTAAACTTTTAAATTAAAAATTCTCATCTCACTTCTTAAACATGCCTTAAATACTAACTCGACAAGACGCATATTTAGATGGAAAAATATAGTTACAAGCACAATTATACACTAATCTGTGCACCAATATAATGTGATTGGTCAAAAAGTAGATTTTATTGAAAATAATATTAATTTAAATTTTAAGTATGAATAAATCAGTATTGATACACAGATTAGTGCGCGACTGTACTTGTATATAACAAAAGTCTATTTAGATAGAATAAAGACTTGGCATATATCTAAATTTCCTCTTAAAATTTAGCTAGAAATGTATATTGGCTAGTGAATAATACCTTGCATACTGAATTATGTATTAAAAAAAATGATGATTTTTTTTGTCATAATAACTAGTCTATAATAATTTAATAATTAATACTACATCATAAAATGATAAAAAAAATGATGATAAAAAAGATGATGAGTAATATTACTCTTATGTATAAGTTTGACTAAATCATTATAATAATATTTTATAATATTTTTTTGTTATATCTTTATTTAACATATCCAACTGTTATATTTTCAAAATCTAACGATTATATTAGTTATTTTATTTAAAAGTATTTTTATTTACAGTAATTTATTTTAATTTTAATTTTTAAATTAAAATAATTTTTATCTAATGATGATTTTTTTTCTAACTATCTTTCTGATTTAACGTTATTTGTGTTGTGAAATTTTTGCTAGACATTTTATCGGAATAGTAGAACGCGCAAAGAGAGTAAAATACTCGGAATATGTTGGATATGGTAAACAAAATCAAATTCTGGCTAAGTTTGGCCGAAGTTTTCAAGAAAAATAAAATGAATTTTTTCTTTTAGGCTTGGTTTAGAACTTGAATCGAAGACTCAATTCAATTTAATTTAAAAATGAATCTTACATTTAAACATCCAACTCTTAAATCACTAAACTCGTCTCGACTCAAAATTTTTTATACGTAAAACTCATAATTTTTTTTCAATTTAACACATCCTTACACGCAGGATCTACAATCTTTTCAACTTCTCATAAATATATTTAAACTTATCTTAATATCTAAACACATTTAAACTTATCTTAAGTAAATATCACAAATTAACTCATTCTATTATTTTAATTTATTACTATTCATAAAGAATTCAATTCAATTCAATTCAATTCAGCTCATTTCAACGTCTAAACCTAAAAAAACTCTTATAACTTTTGCGATAACATTTTCTTGATGAGTAAACTCGAAAATCAATTCTGATGTTCTCCATGTATTATTCCCCACTTATCAGGAAAAAATATCATAATTTCTTTTTTGAGATATTTTTGTTTCTTCCAGAAGTCGTCCTCGTTCATACGGTCTAAATTTTGCAACGTAGCGCCAACTTGTTCTAAATAACTTTCCCACGTGATTCACGTTCCTTGGGAAGCATTGAGCTAGCCAGAGCCAATTAATCCCTTTTGTCCCACTCACCCTGTAATTGTATAAATGAATAGGACTGGGCCATTACAAGTCTTGTTTGGTCAGCTATCTTTGTCTTATTATTTATACGATTGTCTGATTTTTTTTGGGAAAAATAATATCTTTGGCTGATTTGTATAAAATAGTTACAATTTCACTTATTTTGATGAAAATAATGAATGATATGACTTTTAATTTTTGCAATAATATCACAAATTATCAGTTTTGTCTATTTTTTTTAATTCTTTTAAACATTTGCGTTATGAAGAATCTTTCTTTTTAAGAAAGGAATAATCTTATTAAGAAATTCTATAATAGAGTTTTAATACAATCTGAAATCTCTTCAATTTCAACTATAGTATTTGAAATAGATAAAACATGCCTTTCTTGGTAGCTAACACTTGTCCGTCATAGTTCCTTGCTATTACCCTAATACAAATCCTGCACTTTTAAATGTAAATACAAGACGTATGTATTTAATTTTTTAATAAGAAGTTAAAAAAATAATTTGTTCCATTAATAATTGGGTCGAAATGAGTTCAAAAACTAAATACAATCTAGATTGTGCAAGTAGATTCATATAAATTTTTGTTAATAATAGATTGCTAATTTTAAAAAAGAGTATGCAAACTTGTATAGGGTAAGATTGTATCCAAATTAGGGGTGAAAATAGCATTGAAGGGCAAAATCGACGCCGACTTACATCTGAAAAAAGGGAGGAGCAACCAATTGCAATCGGTTGAAGGGAGGAGGAAAATCGGTAGTATCGATTCCGGCGATTCTTTCGTAGTTCTCGGTCAATTTTCGGTTCCCCTAATGGCGAGCTTCGCCTGAGAAAATAGAGAGAGTGTTGCAGATGAGAGAGAAATGATGAGAAATTGAAAAATGAATTGTGGAGAAGAAGAAAGGAAGGATGAAGATGATATAATATTGAGACGAAGTCGTTTGGTTTAAATCAAACTACGTCGTTTTACATATTTTTTTTGTACGTTATAGATAAAACGATACTATTTAGTTTAATACCAAACAGTTTTAGTTGTGTTTAAAACACAACTACATACGTAAAATAATGTCGTTTGACTTAAATTTAAGTGAAACGACATCATTGATAAGTATAAATTAATATATATATATGTGGTCAGCCAGTTCAACGGTTTGAGGTCAGTTCAAATTGGGACTGAATCCATATCTATCAATTTTGTTAAAATTTTGATGCCCGCTGACTAGTTCCTTGCCGGTATCAACCGGTTTCAAGCTCCAACGTCTGGTCTAAGTCGGTCCAGGCCGAGTTTACGTGTGTACATTACGGGTTCTTGTACACCCGTAATCCGGATACAGAGAGTGAGGGGAGGTGGCTTGGCTTGGCTTGGCTTGGAGTTACACTTTGGATTTGGTTGTTTCACGCGGAGTAGAAGGTGTGGATGTTGGTGAGCAACCCGCTGTGACAGCTGGCTGTCGGAGAGAGGTCCCCAAGACCCACCCCCAAGATCCATTCCGCTCTTCCTCTCTCACGTGAGTCACCACCCCTCTCTCTCCCTCTCCCTCTGTGAAAAGAAAAAGCCCATCGCTTTTCCTCAGCGATCAATTATATCAATCAAACCCCCCCGCCCCCTCAAACTCAAATCCATCTCCCTCCTCTTTTCGTCGTTTACATCAATCTCTCTTTCTCTCTCTCTGTATTTCCATATATATATATTGGTGTTTTGTTCTTGGAAAGTGTGGATGCGGATTTGGATGCCAAGCCTTTGATATTTGAATGCTGGTGTATGAGAAAGGAGATTTGGATTCAAATGCCCGGATCTGCTGGTGGTAAAGCTTTTCCTTCATGTATTTATATACGCAATTTAATTCCTTTTTTTTTTTTATTTTTATTTTTTATGTAATCGTCTTTTTGTAACATTTACACATTTTTGTCCAACTTTAGTTATATTCGTGAATCCTGAGTTGATTGTGATGGAGATGTGTATTTTCTTCGTGAAACTATTGTGATCTTGTGGACTGGTTTCTTCAGGTGTTTGTAAAAAAGTGTGTACGTTCGGAATGTGTGTGTGGTTTGCAGAGTCTGAGGTAAAGTATTTGTGTCATTGAATCTTTCTCGAGGGATGAGCATTTTTCCTATATATCGAATCTGATTGAATTTTTTTTATCTGTTGGTTTCTCGGAATGCTTTGGTTTTTGGTTTCAATATTTATAATTGGAAGTATGGGAGGGACTGAAGTTGGAGATAACACTCTTTTGTCAGATATAGTTGAACTTAGACAGTGAACTGATAATTATTATTATTGTCATTATTATCATCATCATCATTTTGAGTTGAGTGGTGGAATAGTGGTTATAAGGTTTTTAAGAATTCTTATTTGTGGATACAAGAGAATTGTTCTTGGGCAGGCAATTCTTTTTTTTTTTTTTTCCCAATGATTACATAAAATTATTTGTTATTCAGTGATTATGTTCATGGAAACATTATGATTTTTGTGTGAAAATAAAAATAAATAAAATTAGAAATATAATAGCAGTGGTCGGAGACGCCAAAAAACACCTCAATCAAAGGTTTTACTGCATAAAGCCACAAGTGGACAATGGAACCTAATAATCTCAGTCTCAAGTTTATTAACCCGAGGTCAAGAAGGCGTTTTTCTTGGCTGAAGGAGGACTCCACAACATTTGGATGTACATTGGGATTGTCCATGTTGAGGAGGTTGGTGAAGATCTCCTCTATTGGCTACATGGGAAAGGGAGCACGCATTGGTAGCTCTTGCCAAAAAAGGCGTACAGCTTCTTGCAAAATGGTGGAACGAGTGAAACCAGGAGTTTGGGAGGGAAGAGGTGATGTGTAAGCCTAGTAGTGTGGTAATGTGGTGGGGGACTCATATAGAGTATCTGTGGAAAAAAAGCAATGGATTTGGCCTTCTACAACCAAGGACAAAAAGAACAAATTTAATAAAAGAAAGTAGAAAAATCAAGAGGGGAAATGGGTGAGCAGGCCAAGAAAAGATGGCAGTGGGCATTGTGGAGGCCATGTGCTTGTGATTTTGGCCTGTAAATTGTTGGGCTTGCTGTAGCTGGGGTGGCAGTTATCCTGGTGGGATGCATGTGGGTGGAATATGGGTGGAACTTTGTAGATCGAGCCTTTAATGACCATAGCATTAAGGAGGGAAAGACATGAAAATTGAGATAAAAATCAAGGGAAAGAAAGAGGAGGAGGAGAGGAAGGGGGGGGGGGGGGGGGGGGGGGGGGGGGGGGTGGGGGGGGGGGTGGATAATCTGGATTAAGAAAGGGAGGTGAGTAATTTACATCATTACATTTGTATTTAGGAAATGTTTGGTGTCTATGGACCATTGCTAGTATGTATGTGTAGTACGTGTGAGAAGTATATGGTAGGTAATTGTGCATATGTAATAGCTCACGCCATATCATTAGTAGTTCATTACAAATTATAATAATATAAATTGTATTTCCATTTAATTTTTTGTTTAAAAAATTTTGTGGGCAATAACATATTGTTTTGTAAATGATATTTTTAATTTCCATATTGGATTTCCAAAATATTTGCTGAAATCACATTTATAATTAGAAGAATATATATGATACTCATAACTATTTATTCTTCTATGATTACTTTTTCTTTGTCATTTGTAATTATGCACTTAAGTTAAAGAGTAATCATGTATTCAAATAGCTTTTCCTCCTTAATATAAGTATATGCTGATACCCATCAGCTGCAGCCTAGTAGTCAAAGGGCATGGGATGAGCTGTGGGTTCAGACATCCTAGGATTGATGCCACTCTAGGAGTTCTGTTGGATTACTTAATACAGTTATGGTGGGTGGGGTTGTGAATCTTAAGTTTACTCCCCAAGGGTGTGTTGAAGGGTCTTGCCTCAACGAGGTTTCATGTAATAAAAAAAGTATCCTCTAACTATCTATTTTCTCTAAGATGTACTTATCAAAAAAATTTTTTTTTTTCTCTAAGATGTGATGTTTCTTGAGATATTGGATCTCAATGGAGATTTTGTATATAATGAGAATGGTGCATAGATTTTGCTTATCACAAAAAACAAAGAGAATAATGTATAGGTTTGTCCATGGACCTTAATGGCATATTCATTCTTTATTTTGTCAATTTGCGAACCTTAATGGTTGCAAAGGTAGAACTCTGCCTGCTTAAGGTAGAGTTAATTTAATTGTTTCCGCATGGAAATTGTGTCAGTAAGGTATTGACAGCATCGCTTTTATGAATTGCTTGTGATTGGGGAAGTCTGTGAAAGGCATTGTAGCATGCATTGATTTTTTTCTAGGTAAAAATAACTTTAATAATGAGAATGAAATAGGCACTGCTCATGTACACAGGGAGTATAAAAAAGAAAACACCTACTACGTTCTATGAACCAGGAAAAGAAACAAGAAAATCATGAGCACTAGTTCCATCAACTACAATAGCAGAAAAACAAAGCGGTAAAGTGTGCACAAAAGGCCTTTAAAGTTCCTTCACAGTGCGCTCCCTACATTCGAAGCATCTATCATTCCTATCCAGCCAAATAAACTGCATAAGACACAAATGAATCATTCTCCAAACTGCAGCCACCAGCAACCTTGAAGACCATTCCAGCATGCTAGGAGATCCACCACCCTCCCCCACATCACCCATGCAATACCTGATCTACTGAAGATATCATCCCAAAGCACCCTAGCCACCTCACAATACAATAATAAATCAGTCACCATACTTCTTACACATCTAGCACCATGCAGAATTGCAGAGTTGTCCACAGTTAGGTCCAGCCATTTCACCTCTTAAAGTCCTTGGAGTTGGTTCATAGTTCTATAATAAGCTCTCATGCATCACTTAAGTGGCTGTTTCTTATTTTTTGTGACTTCTTAGTAGAGGGTTGGTGACTTTCTATTGATTTTGCAAACATGTATATTGATTGTAGATGTGAAATTTAGTTCTCTTGATGCATGTTTCCTTATTTTTTCAATTGCCTTGGACACCTTTTATGCGGTATTTTTCTATGTTGTTTGCTCATTCAAGATGTCAATTCTTTTTCCATTCTTCTGTGTTCTGCAGGTCATATGACCTCCAGCTTGAAAACTCAGAACAATTCAAGTGTGTAATCAAATGATTTTTGGTCTAAGAACTTCTCTTAGATTGAAAATGTCTTTTATGGGGTAAGAAGTGGGGGAGAAATGGTTTTACATTCCAGATATTTAAAGACATGGAGGAGACAAGAGATGATGCAGGGCCAGCAGAGCAAGGGACTTCAAATGCTTCATGGTGGCCTTCAGATTTCGTGGAAAATTTTGGATCTGTTTCTTTGGGTTCTCAAGGAGAGACCTTAGGTAATAAAGAATCCCCTAGAAGTTCTGAGGAAGATCGGTTAACGCCTCAAAGAGCATCTCAAATTCTCTGGCGCACTGGAATGCTTTCTGAAAAGATTCCAAATGGCTTCTATTCTGTCATTCCGGTGAGTTTGAAGCCTAACCAGGAGGTCCATGGTTCAATTCTCCTTGCCTGCACAACATTTTACTCATAAAAGAAAATGTTTCTCCTCTATATAATCATTTTTTTTTCTTCTTCTTGCTATAAACCTTAGATGCTAGAAGTTCTTCTTTCTTGCTTTTAGTGGTGAAGGCCTTGGTCTTGGGGTCTCATTCCCTTCAAGGTCCAAGGTTTAACACCTCATGGGTGCAAACAATCCTTTGGGGCCACACCCCCTGGTGAAAAGCCAGCGATTTAACCAGTTCCGTGTAGAGAAAGTTCCGTGTAGGGAAGCTTCCGAGGATGCGGTGCACGGGACCGGGGTTTATTCTGCAGGGGTGGGTCCAAAGGGCCCAGCCTTGGAGAGGTTCCCCGACATTAAAAAAAAAAAAAAAAGTTATGTGGATTTTGTATTGTTGTGCTGCATGAACGGGCTGTTAATATTTTGAAATTGGAGTTATTCTGGTTGCTTCATATTCGATCTTATTTTGATAATGAAAAATATATTTGGTTGACTTTTTTTGCCTCTCATATGTGCTCTTGGTTTTTTTTTTTTTTTGTTGCAAATTTGAAAGAACGCCGTGCTTGAACAGGTAAATGTACTTGACAGCCTATCCTTGTTGCAACTAGAGTATTTCCATGCTTATGTTTTTTAAACATAGGATGTGATGCAAAAACTGGACTAATTCAATTATTCTTGAGTCAGATTCTTTGAGTTTGAATCGGTTCCCAAGTTTAAATATACAAGCGATTGTGCAATTTCTATATTAAGTGGTAAAAATAGATACTTCGACCTTCTTAGTTGATAGATGGAGAATATCCTACTTTCGCTCTAGCTTCAGTCTTTTACATGTACCTATTTCAAATAGCATATTTTGGTAATGTATTTCTCTTTGTTGGGTTTGGGTAGATAAGGTTATGTGGGTCTTACCAATTCAATACGGGATGAGGAGTAGGAGCACTGAGGTTATGGCTTGTAGGAGTAATATCATATGCTAAACTATATTTGCTTGCTATAAAACTTGTAATTAGTAAATAAGTTGCATTCGAAGCGAGTAAATTAGGGTGATTATAGTGCTAGAAACCAGACCTACCTAGTCCCTAGGGGTTGAATCAAGTGGTCAAGGCCTTGGGCTTGGGGGTATGCTCCCCCCATGTCTAAGGTTCAAATCCCTTTGGGTGCAAACAATCTCTAGGGGTTATCGGACTGGGGGATTTTTTCCTTAAATTACTCGAGGTGCACTTGCGGAAAACTTCTTTCTGAGGGCCTATACACATCGGAGTTTAGTCGGGATGTTGTTCCTGGATACCTGGTGCTAGTAAAAAAAGAAAAAAAAGAAACCAGACCTACCTAAAGTTTCAATGGAAAGTCAATTGATATGGGTTGGTTTATGATGGTTCTATGGGTGGTAGGTGGTTTTGGATTCGAAAAACCAACCTTGTCAATTTAGTTGTCAATGCTGGCTGTTAGTGGTCCGATCGTAGCTGACCACCTGATGCCCATATATGAAAAGTAAGATTTTTCATCCTGATTATCTGTTTGGGCATTACTTCTCTCTTTAAGCCTTGGCCATCGATCCCTCTCTGGTTTTTCCTATTTATTATGGTTTGGGTTTGGGGTTTCAAAGAGAAAAGGAGGAATAGAGACAGCTCTGGCGGCGGACTGGTGGTGTAACACCCACTTCCTGTAGGCATGAGAATGCTACTAAAATGTGAAAACTTGCACCAGGTAAGGGATCCAACGTATTAAAATTTACCATATTTATTGAATAATAAAATGTTAAAAACATAACATAGAAATTGCCTGGAAAATCGAAATAAAACGTTCTCATAGTAAGAAACTCTAAAACTAATCCTTTGTGTAAAACACTTGTCATCATCACAAACTAGAAATTCCTATCTAAGGCCCACTTATCCAATAAACTCAAAAGTGCTTTACAGAAATTCATGGGCTAGTGAGCCCAATAATTTCTTTTTCTCATTCTATCCCTAACAAAATTGGGCCCAAGTGTTACAGTTGGTCATGCCTTGATAGGTGTTTTGGTGTAGATTAGGTGGTGGTGATCAAGTAGCAACTATTGAGGCATGCATTTTGGTCTCCACTATTCTTCTAAAATTTCTTGTTTGCTGGTGCTGTTCTAGGCTGATTGGTTTTGTTTGATGTAGCCTTGGATGTGTGGGTATGTGGTATCGATTGGTTTTCTTTCTCCTTTTCCTTGAACAAAAAGGGTAAGGAGGGAGATAACAAAGGTTAGAATTCTCTGGCTACATGTGACCATAATAACATGCTTCATTGTGCTTGCAAAAATCCTGTAACATTGGCATTGTTGGTAATAGCTTGCTTGAGTGCAAATCAACACGGTTGAAGTGCGCCGCTTGCCAAAAGCAAGGCGTATTTACAAATGCATGCATTAAGTGAGCTTTTTTAGTGAGCTTAAAGTGCAAAAATGCGCTCTTTTCTAGTTTTTGCAAAAAAAAAAAAAAAAAAAAAAAAAGAAAATTTTAACTATTATTGTTTGTCCAGGCTATTAATTTAGATGAAGTAGATGAGGAAGATGGTAAGGGTTACAAATCTTTTGATGATAATGATTATGGTCCAATGCTTTTTTTAGGATAGAGTCAAATTGAATCGGAGGAAGTTTGCTACAACTCATCTATAAATGTGATAGCCCATATGATAAGGATAATAGTAAGTAGTGGATGAGATCCCACATTGCTTGGAAAGGAGAAGTTCTTGCTCTTTATAAGATTCAAATGGAGCTTCAATTGTATCATTGACTAGTCATTTTGAAGTATAGGTCATGTGGTTTGGGCCTTCCATTGGGGCATTACAAATGGTATCAGGGTCTATCCCAACTAGAAATGTGAGATTTGAGCTGTGCCACCTATAACGGACAGGCTTGACGAGGACGTCGGGAATTTAAGGAGGAGAGATTGTGATACCCCATATGATAAGGATAAGAGTAAGTGGTATATGAGATTCCACGTTGCTTGAGAATGAGAAGTTCTTGCTATTTATAAGGTTTCAATGGGGCTTCAATTGTATCATTGACTAGTCATTTTCGAGTATAGGTTGTGTCGTTTGGGCCTTCCTTTGGGGCGTGACAATAAATATGACAAGTGACCATTAAGCATGTGACAAACACATGCTTTTTAAAATTCTAGCTTAAAAAATTGACGTGTTTGCTTTTAAAAAACATGTGCTTGTGACATGCTTAAGGGACATATCAATTTTTTTAAATGGGTTGGAGGAAACTCCCTGTTTGGAGGGAACTCTATCCTTTTTTTAAGTAATAAAGTAACAATTTTATTTAGACTAAAGAGAGGATGAATCCCAAGTAAACAGGATGTATACAAGAACTTTACCTAACAAGAAAAAGGAGAAGAGCTAGGAAGTCTAGAAAAGTAGTATCTGAAAAAGTTACACAGTTTGTGGCCACTGCCCATTGAAAGTTGATGGTCTAGTGCTTGTTTTTTTTTTTTTTATAAGAAAAAGATTTTAATTATTGAAATAGGCATAGCTCAAGACTCCAAGGGCACAGGAAGTATGGTCCTATGCTTGATGAGAGGATGATTATATACTTTAGCATTGGAGAGTCGCATCAAGTCAAGTGAACCCAAGTTATAATGCAAACTTGACATGAAGAAGGCATATAATTGAGTAAACTGGAATTTTTTGTTACACATGCTCGAGAGGTGTGGACTTGGAGCGAGATGGTGCTCTTGGATCAAATTTTACACCTCCACTGTTCGTTTCTCTATTTTGGTAAATGGTACCCCAATGGGTTTCTTTGGAAGTTCAAAGGGTTTGAGGCAAGTTGATCCCCTATCTCCATTATTCTTTGTTTTCATGATGGAAGCTTTTAGTAAAATGATTGTAGGTCTCGTGGAAGGTGGATTTCTAGATGACTTTGTTGTGGGGATGCAACAATCGGCACACTTGAGATGACTCACCTCTTATTTGCTGATGATACTCGTCTTCTATGGGGCTAGTCATAATCACATTCAAGCTTTGCGAGCTCTTTTACTTTGCTTTGAAGTGGCATTGGGTTTGAAAGTGAAACTCGTTAAGTTAGAATTAGTTCTAGTTGGAAATGTTCCAAGTGTTTTGAGCTTAGGCCATATCTTGGAGTGCACATTCTCCACCTTGCCAATGAATTATCTCGGCCTTCCATTGGGTGCCTCCTTTAAGTCAGAGTCTAATTGGGATGGGGTGTTGGAAAAAATAGAGCGTAAACTGGTGAGTTGGAAGAGGATTTATTTGTCCGAAGATGGTAGAGTTACATTGATAAAAGGTACGCTGTCCGACTTGCCTACTTCTTATCTTTATTTCCAATACCTTGCAAAGTCTCTCACTGGTTAGAGAAATTGCAAAGTGATTACTCCCCCCCCCCTTCCCCTTCCCCTTTGGGGGGGGGGGGGGGGTGGGGTGGTTTGTACCCCTATAAGATTACCTCTTCTTATGGTGGATTGTAGGGAGGATGGTGCTCGAATCAGGTGGGGTGGGCCTGATGCACACATTTTGTAGTTGGGATGGTTCTAGAATTAAATTATGGAATGACCTATGGTGTGGAGATTGAAGCCTACCCAACACTATACACGGCATCGCTTGAAGACAAGACGCTTCAGTAGCGGAGCTCATGAATCTCTCTAGTGGCTCTCCTTAATAGAATATCACTTTCCTTAGAGCTACCCAAGATTAGAAAATTGATACATTTACAGATTTCTTCAGTCTTGTGTATAATTGTAGAGTCATCGGAGGAATGAATAAGATTATGTGGTCACAGTCCAAGAAGGGGAATTTTACCATGCAGTTGTACTATAAGTCACTTACGGTACACTCTACAAGTACATTCCCATGGAAGAACATGTGGAAGTCTAAGGCCTCTTAAAAGCTTCTTTTTATGTATGGATAGCTTCATTAGGGAAGATTCTTACCTTAGATAATCTAAGGAAACGCTGACTCATTGTATTGAATTGGTGTATTATGTGTAAGAAAAGTGGGGAGTTTGTGGATCACCTATTATTGCATTGTGATTTAGCCATGAGCTTATGGAATGATGTCTTTGCTAGAGTGGGAACTCCTTTGGTTAATGCCAAGAAGGGTTGTTGACTTTTTGGCCAGCTGGCAAGGCATTTGAAGTAACTCTCAAATTGTAGCTATGTGGAAGATGATACCAATCTATCTATGGTGGTGCATATGGATGGAGAGGAATGGTCGGAGTTTTATAGATCGTGAACAGACAATGGATGAGATTAGAACTTTTTTTCTTCATACTTTATTCCATTGGTTGATTGTAATAGACTTTTAACGGCATGAACATACATGATTTTCTTGTATCTCTAGATAGTCATGCATACGTGTGGCTCTTGTATATGTCCCGTGTACTTGGCTTCACCTATTTTTAATAAAATTCTTATTTACTGATATAAAAAAATTGTGCTTTTTTGGTCACTGCCTTGTTTATATTTTGACTCAGGCATGCAATTTGTAATTAGACTCAAGCCTTTTGTATATTTTGGTCATTAATGTAATGAATTGATCTCGCTATTCCTGTTGCATAGTTCACAAACAAGTTGAGTTAATAGGCGTAATACTATCTTGCTTTTGTTTAACCATTTTTTTATTGCAGGATATGTATTGTGTTATTTATTTATTTTAGTTTAAAATGTGCGCTTTACTTCAATGAGGTATGCTTTGCTGCTAGGCTCTAGGCATCATTTCGCTTAAGTGTGCTTGGCACTTTTACCAGCATTGTACACTGTAACCTTAGCTTCCCATTACTTGACTTGTAAAACCACATAAGACTTGATCCAATTTGATGTTGATAGTGAGGTCTACACGTGCTACAAATGGCGATCACAATGGTAACACTTTTAAGCTTCCAAAACTAAAAATTACAGCAACTTGAAGTTACTGCCATTGGATTGTTGTGCCTCTCTGCCTCATTTGGTGGGAAAAGAATGCTTGGACTTTTGAATGCATGAAATTATCAATAATTTAATTGTAGACGTTGTTTTGTCATCAAGTGGTTGTGTATCTTCATTTTCGTTTCCAGAAGTTTGTAAATTAAGATCCCTTTTCCCTTTGCATTACTGTTTGTTTGCATTCAAGTATTGTGGCTACTATTTTTGCTTTTTATTTCCATGAAAAAGATTTAATCATTTTATCTCTACTTAAATCATAATAACATCCTCAACCGAGAGCTACAGGACTATACTAGAGTTGATTTCTATGACTTAAATTTATCTGACTTGTTTATTCATTTTCAATAAAAACTGACTTGTAAATCCTCACATGTATTAATTTTCTCCAGCAATAATGTGTCTTCACTTACACAGGTGGGACTAGTGCTTGGTGAAGACCCTTTAATATAATCTTTGAACCCCACCTTTGTATGTTGACTGATGTTTTCTCAAACTTGTAGTTGTGCCTATTCTGTGCATCCATTGATGTTGACTGTTTTTCAGGAGTCAGTGTTACGTTTATCTGATTTGGCTGGTTTTCCACTGAAAGACTAGTCTCAAACCATGATTTAAATTTATTGTATAAACCTATGTACAGGAGAAAAGGCTGAAGGAGCTTTTTGACGCTATTCCTACTCTTGATGAGCTTCATGCTTTGGGAGGAGAGGGTTTCAATGCTGATATCATTCTTGTAGATAGCGAGAAAGATAAAAAGCTATCTATGCTGAAGCAGCTGATTGCGGCACTGGTGAAAGGGCTGAGCTCAAATCCGCATGCAATGATAAAAAAGATTGCCGGACTTGTAAGAATCTTTTTAACATGTACAAGTGTCAAACAATTTGTTGTTCATGATTCTCTCAACCCTTTCTTTTCTGTGAATGTGTTCTACATATTTTGTGCTTAGTTGTTACTTTCTGTAGATGGAGAATGACTCCTTTTGTGTTTAATGTGGTGTATATGGCTGGAAAGGAATGGAAGATGTTTTGAAGATAAAGAGTGTTCTTTTGAAGATCTTTGTTATTTTTTCTTTTCTACTTTGAGTTTGTGGTCTAGGATCTTTGTAAGGAATGATGATAATGTGTTGAATCTGTTTCTGTCGTAGTTTCCTGCTTTCTAGTGTGTAGTAGCTATTTCCTTTGTATACTTCCTGTGTACTTAGGCTTTGCCTATTCTTGGTAATAAAATTCTTATTAACTATAAAAAAGTTTGCCTTGGAACAAAATGTTCCTTAGATTTTAATATGGGCTTTTTAATCCTTGAACTTTCACTTTTGATCAAATCATTCATTCCTTCAATGTTCTGTTAGCAAACCGTTAGATACACAACGTCAACACTATGAATGTTTGAAATCTGTTTAATTGTTAGAACCTGTTTAAAACTTAATGAAAACTAATTAAAAGATAACAAAACAAATATTTTTTTAAAAGGATGAAATAGAAGTACTGTTTTACTTAAAAAAGTCACCTAGTTTTTTTCAAAAAGATAAAGAGGGGCTGACCCTCCCTTGCGGTAGATCCTCCCATGCAATGGGTGATGCGGGGGGTTCCCATCCACCTGCTCTTGGTGTTGTGGGTTCTTGCCATGGAGAGAGGGGCAGCCCTCTTTGCCACATGAATAGCAAGTGGGTGGGGGGATCCCTAGTTTTGGGGTAGAATGGCAAGGTTGGTCAGCAGCAGGGGGATCTCCAGCCCGCTTTCTTGGTATTTGTATTTGCTGATATTTGTTAATGTACTTGCATCTGTTGTTCTTCATGTGTTTCCTTCAAGGTGTGGACTTGTGATGGATTATTGCATATTAATAAAAGTTAGATGATGAGTTAAAAGGATTTGCAGGTGTACTGATTATAAAAAAGTTCCACTTTTCATTGTTATACAATCTCAGTATAACAATTGAGCAAAGGAGTTTTGTTCCTAGCGATCATAGGGATCACCATTACAATAATTGTTTTACCTCTTTGTTTTCACAAATTGTCACTAATCCCATAGGTTTATTTTAGATAATATGGTGGAATATGTTAAATATCAAGTTTTACAAACAATGATTATATTTCGACACAGGTCTCTGATTTTTATAAACGGCCGAATTTGGAAAGTCCAGCAAAGTCTGCTCTAGAAGAAGTTTCCCACATGTTAGAAAATCGAGGTGTTCAGATGCTGGGTCAAATAAGGCATGGTTCATGTCGTCCTAGAGCAATCTTATTTAAAGTTCTAGCAGATACTGTAGGTCTCGAAAGTAGGCTCATGGTGGTAAGCTTTTAACTTCTTTTGGTTTGATAAACTGTTCTGCCTAGTTAATGTGAAAGGTATGTTTGATTGCTAATCATCATTTGTAATATGTTTAAAATTTTGCCTGTTTTTTCCACTATAATGATCAGGGTTTGCCAAATGAAGGGGTTGTTGAGTGTGTAGACTCTTATAAGCATATGTCTGTGATTGTTATGTTGAATTCTGTGGAACTATTGGTCGATCTTATGCGGTATCCTGGCCAGCTGCTACCCCGATCAACCAAGGCACTTTTTATGACCCATATTTCAGCAGCAGGGGAGAGTGATTCAGCAGAAAATGACTCCTGTGATTCACCACTGGAACCAAATAGTCCTCTTTATGGCTTTTCAGAGAGAGTCGATCTGGATAGGTTAGCTGATGGTGTTTGATGTTTAGATATGAACCAGAATGACACCCACATGATGTTTAGTCAATGCATGCTCTCTAAAGCTAGTTAGGTCATTATTTTTGTTTCTTGTGCAACAGTGCTGAAAAAGATGACAGCCTTCTATTCCAAAGGAAATTTGAAGCATCGCCAAATGTATCTGGTCCTTCATTACGAAATGTGATGATGCGATCAGGTGCATCTATTGAAAGGAAGTTGAGGTAATAGTAATTGCCCAATCCCAGCTTGGTCCATTTTGATTTCTGGATAACTTTTGCAATGAATATTTTCCCATTTAAAATTCTATTGTAGGTTATAATATCTGTTTGATTAAAAGTCTTGATAGTGTTCCATGAGATGTTAGCCGCTAAATCCTTTTTTGATCAATTCTACAGTTTGTCACATAGCGAACCCAACATTGCAAATACATTTTGGCGACGCAGCCGTAGAAAGGCCATTGCTGAACAGCGAACTGCTAGTTCCAGGTTTTTTTTTTTTTCTTTTTCTTTTTTATACTCTCTCTATCTTGTATTGAGATCTTATTTAATGATTCCCCAAGTTTATTTTGTATGCAAAATTACAATATCCTTTTTGCCTGATTGTGGAGTTTTTATCAAAGCTATATGAAGTTAGAGGAGGGGGGGAGGGGATGGAGGAGATTGAGGGAGGCACTGTGGGAGAGTATGCAGGAAGGGAGAAGTATGGGTGGTTCTTGTGGAGGAGCATAGTTGAGGCCAATGGTGGAGGAGATTCAAACGAATACACGGTCCTATAAGGAGGTGCTCGTGCTGGCAGTGAATCATCATGAACCATGAGTAGGGGAGGGGGTGATAGGTTTGAAAACAGGTACACTGTTGGAAATGGGCATAGAGCCCCTTGGTTTGCTCTATGGAAGGGGGGGTGTTGGCAGGGAAGTTGTTGGCCTGAAGGAGGTTGACGTACACTGGACGTTGATGGAGATGCAGGCACAATTGTGAAAGTTTGAAGATGAGGTAGAAAAAGTGCTGAGATGTGTTGAGGGTAATAAGGAAAGAGATAGGGACCAGGCTAGTAAAGGGACTAGGGTGGGCTTCGGTGAACGGAGCCCATCAAGGCCACAAATAAGCAACAAAGTATGGGTTGGGCTTGAATATTGTTGGGCCTAGCAAGGGGGGCGGGGTGAGGCTTGAAACAATAAGGGGGCTGGGCCCGTGTGGAGAATTAACAAAACATAGGGGAAAAGTCAAGTGGGCTGACAGACTTGGCCTCAGCTCATGGGGCAGTATTACAGAAGAAGTCATGAGACCCAGCCTGTGTGGAGAGAACGCAAAGGGGCTTCGAGGCCTTCCATCGGCAGAAGTCTTACTCTTCCACCAGAAAACTTGAAGTGAAGCCAGTGGTCGGCTGAGAATTTGTCGATGGGGACTTAGAAGATGCCGACGATGTCGGTGGAGCAATCAATAGGTGGTCAGTACACGCCTTGTGTCTAGAAAATGGCGGTGGAGCATCCACTGGTGATTTCTACACCATCGTGTGTCGGCTCACTGTTGGGTGATGGCCAGAAAGCGCAGATGAACTATGGGGGGAGAAGGGTATACTTTGGCAAACCCCCAAAAATAGATTCCCGATGATTCTGAGATGGATGAACACTCGGAGGAAAATTTGGAGGCATGTTTCGATGACCTTTCCTTATCTGGTAGTGAAGAACTTTCATTTTTTGAAGAAGAGACTTCCTAGAGACTCGTCCAGGTGTGCATTGGGCCAGTGGGGAGGATGGAATTTTTTTTTTTGTTAGAGACATAGGGCCTACCGATGGAATTCAAGGTGGGTGAGCCTATTCCTTTGAATTATATGTTACCAGATCAATCTAGTGTTTCAGAATAGGTATTTCACAAGGTGAAGGAAGTACAACAATGTGTGGGGATGGAGTGTCAAGGCTTTGAGGAACAGTTTATGGCTTTGCCTACTGCCATTGAAGTTGGGCACCAGCAACATAGGAAAGCTAGCTAAAAAACATAGTGAGTGCTTAAGAGGTTAACATGGTCACTGAATTATGATCGTAGTTCCAGTAGGGACAGATCAAAAGGGAAGGGGCAGGCCTCCCCACAGTGAAACCCAAAATTGTGTTGTGGGAATGTCCGTGGGCTCAACGAGGCCAATAAGCGTCTCCAAATAAGAAATTTGCTTCGTGAGTGGAAGGCTAACATTGTTTATTTATAGGAGACAAAGCCGAAATTAATTGCTAGAAGAATTGTGCAAAGTTTATGGAGTTGTGTACATGTGGATTGGGTGTATTTGGCATCTAATGGGGCATCAGGAGGTGTATTGGTGAGGTGGGATAGACGGGTAGTGGAGAAAAGGGAGGAATTCATAGGGGTGTTCATAGTGGCATGTTCCTTTAAGAGTGTGATAGATAATATTTTGTGGGCTTTTGTAGGTGTTTATGGACCAAATCAAACTTAAATAACGACAGAAGACTATTGTGGGAAGAATTAGCTGGAGTTCATAGCTGGCGGGACCTTCCTTGGTGCATTGGTGGGATTTTAATGTCATAAGATTCCCACGTGAATGTTTTGGAAATAGAAGATTGTGGCTAGCAATGATAGAATTGTCAGAGTGCATTTTTTATTTGAACCTAGTGGATCTACCTCTAGCGGGGGGTTCTTTCATGTGGTCTAATAATCAGATGTGGTCCCGATTGGATAGATTCCTAATATCACCAGAATGGAAAAGTCATTTTCCGGATGTATGTCAAAAGAGAATCTCTCGTCTTTGTTCGGATCATTGGCCTATCATACTGGATTGTGGTGGTCTCCAAAGAAGGCGTATGGACTTTAAGTTTGAAAATATGTGGCTGAAACCTGAAGGCTTTGTGTACCGGGTTAGATAGTGGTGGTCCTCATATAAGATCTAGGGTACCCCTAGCTTCATCTTTTCAGGTAAACTAAAAACTCTCAAAAAAGATTTAAAGCTTTGGGACATTCAGTCTTTTTGTGATATAGGGGAACGCAAGCAAAGCAAGTTGATGGAGATCCATGAGTTAGAGAGGATACAAGAGGATCGGATTCTCACACAGGAAGAATTAGCTCGGAAGACAGTTTTGGTTGTAGATCTTGAGAGGATTATTTTATTAGAAGAGACTTCTTGGCGTAAAAAATCAAGAGCTTTATGGTTAAAGGAAGGAGACCGAAGATTGAAATTATTCCATAGAATAACTAACTCATAGGAAAACCAACAACATTGAAATGCTGAAAATTGATGGTGTTGACTGTAAGGAAGCTTCGATAATTCATAATCATGTAGTTGATTTTTTTGAGCATTTACTTACCGAGTAGGCGGGATGGCAGCCCACGCTTGATGGGCTTGGTTTTGAGTCTATTGGGCCGCATGATGTTTGTCGGTTGGATAGGCTTTTTGATGAGGTGGAGGTTCACGAAGTGGTGAGGAGAATGGTCAAAGATAAGGCACCGGGTCTTGACGGCTTTTTTATTGGCTTCTTTCAAACATGCTAGGATGTGTTAAAGGATGATATTATGGAGGTGTTTTAGAAGCTATTCTCGGCTGGAAAATTTTAGAAAAGCCTTAATGCCACTTTTCTTGCATTGATACTGAATAAGGTTGGGGCAGTAGAGATTAGGGAGTTTCAAGCCAATAGCTTAGTAAATGGGGTATACAAGATAATTTCCAAGGTGCTTGCAAATCGCCTAGGTGAGGTATTGGGGAAGATAATTACAAAACCCCAAAATGCATTTGTAAAGGGTAGAAAGATTTTAGACGTGGTTCTTATCGCCAATGAATATCTTGATAGTAGACTAAAAGCTGGCACTACAGGGATCATTTGCAAGCTGGACATGGAGAAGGCGTATGACCAGGTTAACTGAGATTTTCTACTTTACCTTGTTGGGAGGTGTGGTTTTGGAGAGAGGTGGCGGTCGTGGATCTGCTGGTGCATATCAACGGTGAAATTCTTAGGTTTGATAAACGGAAACCCAACTATTTTTTTTAATAGCACACAAAGTTTAAGACAAGGAGACCCATTGTCCCCGCTGCTCTTTGTTATTGTGATGAAGGAACTCAGCAGAATGACTTCGACACTTGTTAATAATGCTTTCGTGGCTAGCTTCTCAATTGGAGCCCTGGATAGAGAAATTATTAATATTTCTCATTTGTTAATTGCAGATGACATGCATATCTTTTGTGAGGCAGATCCACCAAGTTCGAGCACTGAAGGCCCTTCTCCTTTGTTCTGAAGTAGCGTCCAGGTTGAAATTGAACTTTGACAAATCAGAGATGGTGCTAATTGGAAGTGTTCATAATATAAGACAATTGGCAAACACTTTGGGGTGTAAGGTTGTCTCTCTCCCTATGACTTACCTTGGATTCTTGTTGGGGCCTGCCTCGATTATGGGACATGGTGATTGAGAAAGTAGAGTGGAGATTGGCAAGATAGAAGAGAATGTACCTATTGAAAGGTGGTAGGATTACCTTGATCAAGAGTATATTGTCTAATTTACCAACATGCTTTTTGTCTCTATTCCCTATCCCAGCAAGTGTGGCGTTCCGAATTGAGAAACTTCAACATGATTTCTTGTGGAGTGGAGTGGGTGAGGAGTTCAAATTCCACCTAGTCAATTGGGAGAAGGTATGTTGCACTATCTCTCATGGTGGTTGGGGTATTAGAAATATGAGAATTTTTAATCGGGCGCTACTTGGAAAATGGCTGTGGAGATAGAATAAAGAATATAAAGCCCTATGGAAGTTGGTGATTGAGAGCAAATATGGAGGCTTATTGGTGGTTGTAAGACAGTTAAGAGTGTTATGGAATGAGGTGTTCAGCAGACTGGACTTGGCTTGGGTTATGCTCGAGACAGTGGTGGCAGTTCTAGCTAGCTGGACAAATCTACAAGGCATTCTACAGATTAAAATGGTGTGGAAGATGGTCCCTATATTCATCATGTGGTGTTTGTGGTAGAAGCGCAATGATGGGACGTTCAAAGACAAGGAGAGATCAACGGAGAAACTAAAAGCTTTATTTTTTAGAACTCCATGTACTTGGGCCATTGCTGTTGACTTTAATGGCCTGGATTTACATTATTTTCTTGTCTCTATTGCGCCAACATAGTTAGGGCATACCTTATGTACTTGGCTATGCCTATTTATTGATTAATAAAAGTGTTTACTTATAAAAAAAAAAAAAAAAGGTTAGAGCATGGGCAGGGGATGATGAACTTTATTGGAGCTTCCTGTATGAATTTGATTAAGAGGGAACAAACAACAAATGTTAACTGGTGCTGTTATGTTAATGGGGCGATTAGTCAGTTAACCACCGTTTGATGTATTCCTGAGTGGTTGGGGAGATGATGGATCATCAATGCCAGTTGGAGTTGGCCTCATAAAAAATATACTTAAAGGGAAAAAATAAATTTATTCCTCTAGAAAGAATTGTCTTGGAATTTATGTGTCACTCTTACGAGAATTTAGGTGGATATGAGAGTACTCCAGAAATAACTAATGTATTTGGCCCTTTGCAACCTGGACAGGTTTCCAATTACTTGACTCAATGGATGAAATAAAAGAATAATTTTCTCAAATATGTTGTTTTGAAAATTGAAGTCCGAGTATTGATTCTGATGTGTGGTCAAAATTTTGGTTTAAGTTGAATTAGTTTAAATTCCAGATTCTTAGTGAGTAAATGCTCTTCATCACCTAAATTTAGAATTTCCTTTTGTTTTTCAAGGAAAACCCAAATATGGCTGGGGTATATGTTCTTGGAAGGTAAGGAGTCAGCTTTATTGGTCCCATGAAATGTGACATGCTCACAAAGACACTTGCGGAAGTGCTCGGCCACTAGTGATTGATTGCATGCACACGAACGTAGACACACCAATATGCCTGGGGTACTAGTGGTAGTGTGCACACAAACGTAGACAAACCCAAACACCAATTCACTCTTGTGCTATTTCATTGCCCAACACAATCTGATAGGTTTTTTATTTATTTATTTATTTATTTTATTTTTTTTAAGTAAATGATTTTTTGTCTGCCACTTTTTATGTGAAAATTTTGTTGAGGGCATATATGATGGTTTCAGAAAGTCCTATAATTTTTAGTTGATGTGAAATGTTAATGTTTGAAGTTTGCAATATTGAGTACTTTTTCTTTTCTCAAATGCTTTTACTTTTCAGTCCAGAGCACCCTTCTTTCCGGGCACGTGGACGGTCAATGCTTAGTGGTGATAGAAAATCATTTAGAGATTATGCTGATGACATGGCTTCATCAAGGTTCTTACTTCTCTATGATCTCATTTTGTTATATGTTTAAGGATTATCAGTATCCTTTTGATGAATTTCTTTAGTGTTGGAAGTGTTATTACCGAGACAGACTTAAGGCTAGTTTTATGTTATTTGACACGTGGTAAAGGCCTTGGCCTTGGTGGTATGCTCTCTCCAAGTCTAGGCTTCAAATCCCCTTGGGTGCAAATAATTTCTAGGGGCCATCGGACTGGGAGAGCTTCTCTTGAATTACCCAAGGTGAACTTGCGGTAAACTTTTTGCTGATGGCTTGTGCACTCCCGAGATTACTCAAAACTTTTTTCTTAGACACCCGGTGCCTATAAAAAAGTAAATGTTATTTGATTGGATTGTTATTTTAAGGTTAATTTTTCCCTAGAGCTAAATATTTCAATTCTCAGAAAAGTATTTCTTGGCCGCTTGGTATGTTCTCCTCCCTTGTGGGTGGGTTGGGGGCAGGGGGCGCTGCTAATATTAACGGCCCATGGCTAAATATAGTTGAAAGATAGTTTGAGCATAACTGCTTGGTGAATTTGAAGCGAATAATTCTCTCTTTTTTTTTTTATTTTTTTTTATTTTTTTATTTTTTATAGAAGATGTGTTGACACTGGTGTTCGGACTTACATTCCAATTTGTTGGTATGGGGAGGGTAATTTTGTCTTAGACATATGAAATAGAAAGGCTATACTTGTGGATAACTTTTCTTTTGTATTGTAATCTATCATTGGTGCAATTACATTTTGGCTGATCTTTAAATTTGAGAACATGTGGCTGAAAGTAGATGGGTTGACAGACAAGGTTAGATCTTGATGGTCCTCATATCAACTTTTGGGTAATCCTAGTTTTGTACTAGCTGGGAAACTTAAAGCCCTGAAAAATGATTTGAAAAAATGGTATATGAAAGTCTTTGGGAACATTATTCGTCAGAGGAATATTCTTTTTCGGGGGCTGCATTGTTTTGATGAAAAAGAGGTCAATGGGGCCCTCTCGGTTGAAGACGAGGCAAGGAAAATTGCTGGTGAGTTGGAGCTGGAAAAAACACTCGGGCTCTTTGGTTGAAGGAAGAGGATAAGTGCACAAAGTTTTTCCATAGAGTAGCTAATTCACGTCGTAGATGCCATTGGAAAGGTATGGTACTTATGGACAGTGCTGAAATTAAGGATCACATTGTTCACTTTTATGTTAAGGTTCTCACGGAGCCATACCTTTGGAGGCCTAAGGTTGATGGGTTGGTTTTTGATTTGATTGATTAGTCAAGTGCAACTTGGTTGGAGAGATTGTTTGAAGAGGATGAGGTGCTCAGTGTGTTAAGGGGGATGGACAAAAGACAAAGCACTAGGTCCAAATGGCTTCACAATGGCTTTCTTTCAAGCTTGTTAGGATATTCTTCAAGAGGATGTCATGAAGGTTTTTCTTGAGTTTCATTTGCTAATGAAATTTGAGAAAAGCCTTAACGCTTCATTCATTGCCCTTATTCCAAAAAGGGCAAGGTCAGTGGAGGTGAAAGATTTCTGTCCTATAAGTTTGGTGAGTGGGGTATAGAAGATCATATCAAAAGTTTTAGCTAATCACCAATCGGTTGAGTGAAGTTATGGGGAAGATCATCTCGAAGTCACAAAATGCTTTTGTTAAGGGAAGACAAATCCTTGATTTGGTCCTCATTGCTAATGAATGCTTGGAAAGTATATTTAGAGCCAGCGCCCCGGGCATTCTTTGTAAACTAGATATGGAGAAGGCCTTTGATCAAGTTAATTGAGATTTTTTGGTGTACATTCTTGGTGGTTTGTTTTGGGGAGAGATGGTGTCAGTGGATGAAACACTGCATCTCAACTATCAGATTCTCGGTTATGGTTAATGGCACCTCTGAAAGATTCTTTAATAGTTCTCGGGGTTTAAGACAAGGGAACCCTTTGTCTCCTTTCTTGTTGGTTTTGGTAATGGATGTGCTGAGTAGAATGTTGAAGGCAGTGGCGGATAGGGGTTTTATCTTGGGTTTTTTGGTGGGAGGTTCATCGAATGGTAGCATAAATGTCTCATATACTCTTTGTTGATGATACGTTGATTCTTTGTGAGCCAGATCCTGATCAGATTCGTTTCTTGAGGGCTCTTTTGCTTTGTTTTGAAGCTGTTTCTGACCTTAAGGTGAATTTATCAAAATTTGAAATGGTCCCTGTTGGCTTGGTTAATAATTTAGGAGAATTGGTTGCTATTTCGGGTTGTAAGGTGTCATCTTTGCCTATGAAGTATCTCGGTCTTCCCTTGGGGGCTCCCATATATCCAAGGCAATGTGGGATGGGATTATAGAAAAAAGATTGAATGTAGATTGGTGGGTTGGAAAAGGATATATTTGTCCAAAGGTGGTAGAATCACCTTAATCAAGAGCACTTTATCTAGCCTTCCAATATACTTTCTATCTTGATTTCCTTTGCCTGTAGGGGTGCGAGTAGGATGGCAAATATTTTTCGTGATTTCTTGTGGGGAGGTTTAGAGGACGAGAAAAAATTCCATTTGATTAAGTGGGATAAGATCTTTACCCCTTTCCCTTGTGGAGTTTTGGGGGTTAGAAAGTTGAGAATCTTCAATAAAGCACTTTTGGGGAAATGGTTGTGGCGGTATCATCGGGAAGGCGATGTTCTTTGGAGGAATGTTATTGATGCTAAATATGGGAGTATTAAGGGAGGTTGGTGCTCAAATGAAGTAAGAGGGGCATGTGGCGTGGGTATTCCGGAATAGATGGGGAGATTTCTTTGGTAATTTCTGATTTGAGGTGGAAGGGGAATATGAATCAGATTTTGGTACGATATATGGTGCAGTGATGTCACTTTGAAGAATGCCTTCCCTTCTCTTTATAGGATTGCGCTAGATAAGGGTGCTTTTGTGGCTGGTTATACGGACATTTCTACTGGTTTTCTTACATGGTCTGTGAGGTTTATTAGAGCTGTTCAGGATTGGGACATGGGGGAAATTACTGAATTTTACAGTGTGTTATATGCACTGAATTTAAAGGCTGGAGGGGAGAATAGGTTGCTCTGGATTCATTCAGGAATAAGAATTTCTTGGTCAGATCCTTTTATAAGGTTATGTCAACCCATTCTTCTATCGTTTTCCCTTGGAAGAGCATTTAGCAAAGCAATGTTCCTCTCAAGATTGCTTTCTTTGGTTGGCTGGCTTCCCATGGGAAAATATTGACTATAGATAAGCTAAAAAAGCATGGTTTTATTATGATAGATTAGTATTTTATGTGTAAAAGAAATGGAGAATCGGCGGACCACCTTCTTCTTCATTGTGGCGTGGTTAAGCCTTTATGGCATGAAATTTTTACTAGGCTTGGTATTGGGTAATGCCTAGGAGGGTGGTAGATTTATTGTCATGTTGGAGGGGAATTCGGGGCAATAGTCAAATCATGGTTGTTTGGAAGATGGTGCCTTTATGTCTAATGTGGTGTACTTGGAATGAGAGGAATGGTCGCTGTTTTGATAATAGGGAACGTTCAATGGCAGGGTTTAGAGATTTTTTCTTTCATAAACTGTTACTTTGGGTTTCGGCTATTGTATTGAATGGGACTAGTTTTAATGACTTTTTTTACTGTTTTCAACTTTTCACAGCTCTTAGCTTGTAATTAGGTTTTTCTCTTGTATACTTCCTATGTACTTGGGCTTTGCCTAATTATGTAGATTAATAAATTCTTCTTACTTATAAAAAAAAAAACATTTTGGCTGATCTCCGTCTGTTATGGAACATGGCAGAATATAATGAAGTCTCAACTTCTCTTTTGCCCTGCAATTTTGTTTCTTGATAAGTTGATATTGTTAAAGCAAAATTAGAAAACCAATTGTTGTAATAATTTTCCATGTTGGATTGAGTTCTTGTTATGATTTTCTTTCACTTTGGAACATCCTTGGTTGCTGATAGAACTACTTTTTCTAACACTTACTTGAAAAAAAAAAACTAATTTATCTAACGCTGAAGCAAATAAAATATCTTATTTTCATAGTAACTACAGGTCAGATGGCGCGTCAACATCAGAAGCTCGTAGAATAAGAAGAAGAAGCATTAGCATTACTCCGGAGATTGGTGATGATATCGTAAGGTTGATGCTTGTGTCATTATTTTTTTAAAAAAGAGTCATTACTCTTTTTTTTTTTTTTTTGGCTTCCTTTGGGTAAACTTAGTTTATTGACAAATTTGTTGCTCATAATTCTGCTAAACGGGCACTTCTGTATATGCCTTTGTAGTATTCCTTTTGGGTCTTTTGGATAGGCCACCAACTCTAGGTACCTTTGTGAATAAATGTTATAATCTTTCTGATATACTATTTGAGCATTTACAGCTGTGGAAGATTTTTTTAATTTCTTCTTAATATGTTGCTGCGAACTTGATAAAGGTGTTATTGAAAATTGTTTTTGTTAACTAGGGAAAAATTTGACGAACGAAGAAAGAATGAAAAGTGACCTACAAATAGATCGTCATATTACTTACTCGTTGCACCCCAAACATTTTTGAAAATGAGACGAACATATCTACTTTTTTTATAACAAATTTTCTGACCCTTTATTGCAGGCAATGATGAGATTGTGTTGTAAGTTTTTAAGAATCATCAAATTTTAAGCCTTGGTTTATCAAGTTGGGACTCGTCTGAAGTATTAAACTAAACATTAACCTGTATTGATGATGTGTCTGCCACTTCAACCGTTTGGTCCTATTTGGCTTGTAATCAATTTGTATATGCACTTTGGGTACTTCACTGCCTATGTTTTTCTATCGTTTGAACTTGCCGATAATATAAATTTGTTCTTATATGGTGAAATAACATAGGATACATTGAACTCCTCAGGGCTGTACGTGCAATGAATGAAACATTGAAGCAAAATCGTCTATTGAGAGAGCAAGTTGATGAAAGGTCATTCTCCCCTTCAAATGACAGAAGTTCAGATCTTCAGAAGAATGTATGTTTCTTCTTTCCTGGTAATGGAGGACCAGATTTGTACATTGTTTTCTTCATTAGCATCATAGTCACTTCTCTTACTATTGGAGTTATAATATTCGTATATTTAGAATGAGGTAGACGATCTTCCATTTATGGAATATGTTTTGTCTTGGACGAGTTATATTGTTCTGTACATTTGTCATTTTTTCAACTATTTGGTTTTCTACTTTCTAATTGTATTAGGAGATGGGTTGTGATCGTTATCTTGGAGATAGATTATTTATGTTATTAAAATATGTGGGCCTTTTGGTTCTGCAAATATCGGTCTATTTAGTTAGTAAAAAAAAAAAAACTTTAGAGTTCGATTGTAGGATTTGCAGTCAACACATACTTTTTGTGGATTTAGTACGTGTGGTTAATGTGTTTATCTCCCTAGCTTTCTGCATGGTTAACAATCACTCTTTTGCTCTACTCTAGGCATCCAGTTTCCATCTTGATGGTCATCACAACATATCTAGTGGAAGGTCTGCTTTATATTCTCTTCCCCGAGACCAGACAAGTTCTCAAAAGGCAATGTCATTACCCTCGTCACCAAATGAATATCGTAGACAAACTTCTGATAGAAGTGAGCCTTCTGAATATGGCCGAAAAGATGAATTAGTGTCAATGTGGAATAAGGTTCTTGAATCTCCCATGTTTCAAAATAAACCTCTATTGCCTTATGAAGAATGGAATATTGATTTCTCGGAATTGACTGTCGGAACTCGTGTCGGGATCGGTAAGCACTATTTGTTTACATTCTGTGTTACAAGTTTATGTTTTCAGTTTTTGTCCTTTGCTAGCGCATAGTTCTAGATTGAGATTAATATTTGTGAACTGTGTTTTTCATAATCTTATTCTAGGTTGCCCTTATATTTTCTTCAGAAAAAGAAAGCACTAATGAAGAGTAAAATTATAGCACCATTGCCAAATTTGTAAATTAATAGTTTTTAACAATTGTGAGTTGTTTGCCGAACAGACTAGTACTGAAAGCTCAATGCTTCATGTTTCACGTTCTTCATATTATTTAGCACATTATCATATTGTGGTTCAAGTTGCAGATCAGGAACTATATTTGTGGTTTGCAATTTACAATTTGAGTAAGGTAAAAAAAATCGTTCTTGCATTTTTCTTTCCATGTTTGAATTCAAGACTAATCGAATCTTTTTTAAAAATTAACAGTACTTTCAATGGCAGTGAGGGGGAGAGAGAGAGTATTGTTAGATGTTGATGGCAAAACTTGTTGGATCTCATCAAGTCGGGCCTTCAAGGTCAAGTTTTTCATCAAAATATTCATCCTTGAGTTGGCTCTCATTTCTTGGAAGAGCATTTCGAGAAATAAGGTGCCTTTGAGGGTAGCTTTTTATACTTGGATGACAGCTTTGGGGAAGAATTTAATGCTTGATACTTTTAGGAAGAAGTCTGTCGTAGTATCGGAGTGGTGTTGGGTGTGTAAGAAGAGTGGGAAAAGCATTGATCATCTTCTGCTTTATTGTGAGGTGACTACAGATCTATGGGCTTCACCATTAAGTACTTTTGGGACTGTGTGGTGCATGGGTGGTGGAGTTGTCAGTTAAGTCCTTTTGGGAGTCATAATGTGGTGTAGATGACGATGATAAGAGTTAAAAGCCTTCATATACAACTCCCTTTATGTTCGAATTGCTGCACATTTCAGCCCCCAGTTTTCTAGCTTCTTAGATTTTATGGCTATTTGTTCTTTTTCACAATAGCTGGGTGTAGGTTTGTGCTGCTTTAAATAAGATTGTGTTACTTATGAAAAAATTAATTAATACTGTTGAATGTAGTGGTTGTTATCAATAAAAAGTGAGGGGACATTTGGTAATAATTCTCATCCCATTTTCTCCCATCTCATTTACTTTCCAAACATCACTCAAACACAAATACTTTCAAATTAATCATTACAACTTTTTCAAACTAATCTTTACAACTTTTCCAAACTTTCAAACAAAAAACAATTTAACTTTTTCAAATCCCTAAACAAAAATAATATTAAAAAATTATATTCTAACAATATTATAAGTTTATAATATTTTTTATTCAACTTTTTCTCTCCTTTTCTACAATCCAAAAAATACTTGACTCAAACTATTTCACTGCTATTCACAAACCATCTTACTACTATTCATAAAATTCTCATATCATCTCATTTCCCAAGCATTCCCTGAATGTAGCTTGTAAAAATTAAATTTTGAAATGAAGTAGTGGGGCTAATGCACAAGAATTATCATGACTTCATGCCAAGGAAATATTTCCATATTACATCAGTTTGTGGAGGATGGTCCCTTTGTGTCTGATGTATATTTTGTGTAATCTCTGTATCTGTAGCAGTTCTCTTAACAATCTGACGTACCATATTAAGCTACATCAGTTTGTGAGTTTACTTTTATGTAATTCTTTTGTGGCTAAAGTATTTTTCTATTGTTAAATGTAAGAGCCATTATGTTCAATTCACTTCATATTTGGATGGGGGTGTAGCTTCTGCTGCTCTAGTTTTCTACATTTCTTAGCTAGTTGAGTTTCTCCCTTTATATACTTCTTGTGTACTTTGGTTGCACCCTTTGTGATTTAAGTAAACTTACTTACTATTAGAATAAATTAAGTAATCACACTTCGTTCCTAATTTTAACCAGAGATTTCGGTTTATGCCATTTAAAGAATTAAAAGATAAAGAATTGTTTTGTTGAAAGAAGAGTATAAAAAAATTGTTTGTTGGTTTAATGTTTTCAAGATAAAAATAAAAATTCACCCATATTGAACCTTAAGTAGTAGTCGCAGAGGAAACAAACTAATAAAACTCATCTCCTGGCTTAGTTATATAAGAAAATATCAAGGATAAGGGTTATTTCCTAACTTATTCATAAAAAAAAAGGGTTATTTCCTAACCTGCAGATTATCATTGTATCATACGGATATTTTCAAGTATAGGACAAGTCTTAGGGGTAATGTGTACATTGCTGATGTGTGGAAATTGATCCCTCACTATATTATGTGGTGTTTGTGGATGAAGAGAAATGATAGGTGCTTGGAAGACCGGGAGGATTCCTTAGACAAGTTGAAGAGATTCTTTCTTTTGTGACACTATTTTTCTCGGCTTCGGTCATTGCTTGTAATGAAGATAGCTTTCATTATTTGCTTGTATCCATCACCATGCTTAGTGGTTATTAGGTGTATTATGTGTATATTTCATGTGTAATTGGGTTATGCCTTTTCTATCAATAAAGTTAAACTTTTACTTTAAAAAAAAAAAAACTGCAACCATATGGCCCAACTAAACTGGAACTCTTCTGCACGTACATACTCGATACTAAACTGGATCTCTTATGCACACAATGTTCTCATGGGTCTTGTTTGGCAAAACTAGTAGCGTATCTGTGCGATGTGCAGGAAAATTGTTAATTTTTAATTCTGTTTTATATTTTTATTGTGTATATGATCTGGTTGTAGAGTTGTCAAATCAGGGCTTTCTTCAATTACTAATTATAATAAAGTAAATATAGAGGAAATAAGAAGAGGTTGCTCAGACGTTTAAAATTCCAAATTGTTCAATATTTATTCACATGATCTTTCAAATTATTTTAAACCTATTTATGGTCATGTAACTCAAGAATGGATATTGTGAATAAACAACAGGAACAAAGCTTTTGTTTTGAAAATTAAAGATGCTCTAGATTGTGTTAGAACATTGTGCCTGAGAAGGCTCAGCACAAAGAACAGCTTCTTAAGAATTGAAAAGTAGAAATCCTATGAATTTGTAATATCAGCTTTTAGCTGGGATTTTCACTTGTATTGGGAAAAAAGCTACACTGGAAATGAAACTTCACCCTATAGATACTTCTAAGAAAGCTGGCCTCAAAACAGAATAATTGGATACTTGTTGCTGACCTCAACAAGTTTGGATAAGGATTAGTTTTCTATGGAATGGTATTTTGTGCTTTGTGTGCATCCCATATTTTTTTATTGTAATTGATGGAAATCAGAATTACATTTTGCATATCAGCAAGTCACACATTAAGGGTTTGGATCCTTAGAATATCTTAGTATATCTGTGAATAGTAGTAAAATAGTTTTGACTTCGTATGTTTTATTGGATTTTGGAAAATGAGAGAGAAAAAGTTGAATAAAAATATTATAAAGTTAAAAAGTTGTTTGAATATAATTTTTTAATCTTACTTTTGTTTTGAAGTTTGAAAATGTAGTATTATTTTTTGTGTTTGGTTTGGGAGTTTGGGAAAGTTGTAATGATTAGATTAAAAAGTTGAAGATTTGAAATTGAAAGTACTTTGTGTTTGAGTGATGTTTGGGAAGGACATATCTGAGAATACTTGAGAACAGTTGTGTTGCCAAATGGACCCTAAATGTCACATATGGCAAAGCATTCAAGTCTGTTTTCAAAACATGAAACAATACTCATTTTTGCAGACGACTCTGATTCTTTGAACACCACTGAGTTGAGATTTGTTGTATTTTCCATGTATAGGTTTCTTTGGAGAAGTTTTTCGCGGCATATGGAATGGAACAGAGGTTGCAGTCAAGGTTTTTCTAGAACAAGATCTAACTGCTGAAAACATGGAAGATTTTTGCAATGAGATATCCATTCTCAGGTATCTCTTTGTTGATATGTTAAAATCAAACGTTTTGATCTCTACATCCTTCTAACTAACATGCTTGTTGTTCCTGTGCTTATGTGTCTTTCCAGCCGTCTTCGACATCCTAATGGTACTTCTTTTCACCTGCTATTGTTGGAAATATGCCTTTTCATAATTTGTTTTTCTATGCTAGCTGCATATATTGGTTAAAGCTTTGTCCGCACTCTATCCTGTGACTAGCAAGTGGCAAAATGTTATTGTATGTTAATTAATATAGATGATGGTTTTGCAGTTATTTTATTTCTTGGTGCATGCATGAGGCCTCCAGGCTTGTCAATGGTTACTGAATACATGGAGAGGGGATCCTTGTATTATTTGATTCAATTGAGCAGCAGTCAGAACAAGATGCTTAGCTGGAGGAGGAGATTAAAAATGTTGCGTGATATCTGCAGGTGTACTCAGTCTACCCGTAGCTTAAAGAATTCCTTACCTGTAATTTAAAAAGTTGTGCCCTCTTGCTTGGCCATCATGCTTTTGTGCCATATTGGTAATCCATGAAATAGATTTTTTTTCACATGGCCCTTTAATAGAGTTTATGGGTAGAGGTGTAGAAATCTTGGATAGAAAAAACTCCATGACAGAATTTGATCGCAGTTTGTAACATAGAATAAGACTTGATGGGATGTTGTCTGAAGGATTCTAGTCTACTGCAGCACAGGCTTCAGAAAACTGTTGTAGTCAGGATATACCAATCTATTTCAAAAAATATTTATCATGAAAAATTATAAGGTCACCCTGATTCACTGGAAAGTTCTGGTCAGTCATGAAGCAAATCTATGCAATGTGCATAGCTGCAATTGACAATTTTCTTATGCTGCAGATGAGTGGCCTTGTGAAGAAAGGTAGGTAACATAATTGGGATGTATTTTTAAGGTCTTGGGGGCAGTTATAGTGGGTGATGGTCTTGGGAAGATTGTACTCTCACATGAGATGGAATGAAGATTGTATTGTGAGAGTTGAGTTTATTTTCATATGAAACGAGGCTTGGAGGGTTGGATATAGATTGGCGATGATACCACATATTATTTTGTTCATGCATGGTCGAACGATGTAATAGGATGAACTCCAATAGTGTATTAGCTTGAAATGAATTTGATCTTGCAATATTATATGTGAACATGGCTGAATATATAACGGATATTACAACTTGTTTCTTGCTTTGTTGTTGTTGTTGATGTTGATGTTCATCATCATTATTATCATTATGATTATTATTTAAGTACTGCTTCTAGGACCTGCATCATATTATTTCCCCTCATAAGCTGACTTCTAAAATGATGAACAATTTTATTGACTTTGAGCTTCCTGCTATCAATGTAGGGGTTTGATGTGCATACATCGGATGAAGATCGTTCATCGTGACCTAAAAAGTGCAAACTGCCTTGTGAATAAGCATTGGACTGTCAAGATCTGTGATTTTGGGCTATCGAGGATAATGACAGAATCACCTATGAGAGACCCTGCTTCTGCAGGAACTCCGGAATGGATGGCTCCTGAACTTATAAGAAATGAACCCTTCACCGAGAAATGTGATATTTTTAGCCTGGGGGTGGTGATGTGGGAGCTTTGCACTCTAAGTAGGCCATGGGATGGGGTGCCCCCAGAGAGGGTAAGGCTGACATATTCATTTATTTTATTTGTTGAATTTTCATTCATATTTTGACTGAACCTAACCGCTAAGCGATATTTATGTATAATTATTGAATTATGGACCTCTTTTTCTCTGCTCTTCAGGTAGTTTATGCTGTTGCGAATGAGGGTTCCCGGCTGGGGATTCCCCAAGGTCCACTCGGCCAGCTAATTTCAGGTCCAGTATGACAACCTTGTTTTTTTTTTTTTTTTTTTCATAAAACTTCTCATCTCATCTAATCATTATAACTAATCCAAATTCCCACAGAAAATAAAATAAATAATTCAACTTTTTCAACCTATGACTCAATTTAGCTCTGCTCAATTAATTTTTTTGGGAAAACCTCATGTTTTTATTTATGTTGACAGATTGTTGGGCGGAACCACATGAACGGCCAAGCTGTGAGGAAATACTTTCCCGGTTGCTCGACTGCGAGTACTCACTCTGCTGAAACAATCTGTTTTTGCTTGTGTATATAAAGGAAGACATTGTAGAGGTGTTACATTGTGTTTCCGGCTTAAGTTGTATGCTTGAATAATTTTTCCTGTCACTGATAACATGAGATGATTTCATTTACCATTTTTGACTCCCTAAAACTCTTTTTTTTTTTTTTTTTGGGTGAAATCAGATCGAGATCAGATTCTGGCCGGCCAGTGAACTGGCTTGCTTTACGTAACTGTTAAAAAACCACAACTCTGGTATAATGCTTTTCATCTGGAACGATTTGGTTTCCCATTAGCTGGTGGCTTCACTTCAATGAACCTTCAAAGTGACTTGACTTGAGTATGTAACAACTCGGTCTAACATTAGTAAGGTCAAAATAAGGATAATTTTTTAAAACTCGAAAGTTTACACAAATTGACTAATTGTGTAAGTGCTGGTTTGTTAGTATAGTCAGTGTTATCACTCATTATGGGGTCAAAAATGTAATTTTATTTATTTGAGATAGTTAGAAGTATCAAAATGAGTTACGGTCCATTGGACTCAAATGAATATTTATGATTTTATGGCACAATAAATCCGTTTTTAGTTTTTGGATGAAACATATGTTCAAAAATGCATTTGATTGTTTTGACACTTCAGAGTTAATTTTTAATAAATGATTTGAATTATTAGGTTAGTATGATTATTTAGAATCTGAGTGTAAATTTTTATTTTTATTTTTCTAGTATGAATAGTAACCTCGATAGTAGTATTAATTGTAGTGTTTTTAAAATTACAGTATGAAATGTCCAAACGAGAAGTTTTATTTGGACATTTGGCAAAATCTTAACAACAATTGGTGAATAGTATTGGACACTTGGCATCAAGAGGAATCATGAGATAGAAATGTGAAAGAAATCAAGACATGAGATTATGCCACTTAAGCAAAATTATATTTCATCCAACCATTCAAATTGTACTAAACTAAAGAGGGTTTCAACTCTACTGAAGTCTTAAATATTTGTAGTCCAATTGAAATCTTAAAAGTTTGGTTGAAATAGAAATGCTAAACGGTTTCCCCAAACCCCAAACTTGATTCCAAATCCTAAATGAATTTGATTTCTAGTATTATGTTTAATTACTTAATTAAATTACTTTTACATGCTATTAATCTCTCAAATTCATTTTATGAAATTATTATTCAACTCTTTAAACCTTAAAAATTTTATTGGGTCTAGAAAAATTATATTTGGGTTTGATAGTATTTCAAATCCGAACCCCCTCTTTAAACCCCAAAATGAAGCCCATAAGATTAAGGCCCATTAGGCTCACGGATTTGGACTACCTTGACAAAGTTTGTTGGGAAAGTTTCCTCTCACACTTGCTGGCCACCCACTATCCAAGGTAGCCCAAAAGTCGTGCATGATGTAAAGGCCAAAGGCCATCTTACCCCCACCCTTTATAAGAAAGCTTCCTTAGCTGAAAACTACTCACTATTACCCATGGTTTTGCTCATTCTTTTGGTCAAAACCACCATCACTCAAGGTGTCACCCAAGCCCTCATTTCACCATTCAGTTTGTGTAAGAGGCATGCAGACCACCCCCTCTCATTTCATCCATTTTCCCACATGTTTTTTAGCCTTTTTGCTTTTAGTTTTTGAAGCCATTTCAAGTATTTTTTTCTTAATGATTCAATCATGAAGGTTGTTCCTATTTGAGTCTAGTTTCAGTGGGTACATTTTTTTGTTTGATTTCATGGTCATTGGTTAGACAAATATTATTTTAACCATGGAAATATCATTTTTGGTGATAAACTGAATAGTATGTTATATTTTAGAGTTTTTGATGAAGCTAATGGACAGATCTTGGTTTGAACTTTTTTATGGAGTGTAGTTAACATGTTTATATGAATGTTTGTTAAGGATTAGTTGCATGTTATAACTTTTTGATGAAAGATTTCTTAGATTTAGAAAGTTAGATACCGGAAGGACTAAAACAATTTCTATTTTATGAAAGTTTGGATATTTTGTAGCTTAATCTTACTCCATTGACTTTGGTATTTTTATTTTAAGAAACCTAAGCCTTTTATAGACATGTTAGGATGTTTGTTTGAAGATTTTAGGTGCTGATTTGTGAAGATAAGATTTTTATGCAAGATAATACTTGGTTAGGTCAAAAGTTTGATGTTTTTGGCTAGATCTACGTTTTGGTTTATTTTTAGCCATGTGATTTTAAGTTTAATATTTGGATATACTATATGACATATTGTGAAACCATATTATGTTGTTAGTTTGTAGTTTTTATCATGTTATGTCTCGGATCAAGAGGATTGATCAAAACCAAAGTTGAGAAAATTATGTTTTGATGAAGTGCTTGAGCTGAGTGCTTCAAGTTGGATTTTTGGGACTTTTGGTGATTAGTATTTGATGATTCAAAGAATTTTAATTATTAGGAGTGTGTTTTGGAAATGTTTGATGAAAGTTTTGTATTTTTGGAATTGTAGGAGATGTTTTAAAAAGAGTCAAAACCTTGAGATTCAAACGTTTGTGTTTTAGTTAAAAATTTAGATTTTTTTACAAAAAGGTTTTGTGTTTATGTGAAGTGAATTTTTGTCGGTTATTTTAAACATACTTCTAAGTATAGGATGTGATGATCTATGTTGCAATGTTTTGATTTAAGCATATATTTTTGGATAAAATTGCAATAAAAATCAAAGAGGAATGACCTAAGGGAGTTTCGGCCATAGTATGTTTCTTATAGTTGTGATTTATTTTAAATTTTTCTAATTAGATATTTGAGTTTAAGAGAAAATTTTACATAAGAAATGTAAGTTTTGGAGTTAGGATGTGAAATCCTAAGTTAACATTTTTCATATTTCTAAGTTATAAGTGATGAAGTTTCTGTTTAAAAAAAAAGTGATGAAGTTTCTAACATTTAGAATCCATACTTACAGTTAGGCTTGCAACCCGGCCAACCCGATATGGGTTTGGGCCTGATCCAATCTGGCCACTAGGACAACTCAACCTGACCCTTCTAACTCAAATAGGGTCGACCTTTTTTTATTTTTATTTTTATTTTTAGAGGAAAATATTCACCAGTCATTCACATTGTTTGAGGATTTGAGGGGAAGTATACTTGTCTTTTGGTATGAGAATGCAAATAGGAAGAAGTAGAGGTAGCAATTTGGCTTGGAGTAGATACACTTATCTTATACCCTTCATTTTTGTGATCCTTAACTTCGAACTTGCCATTTTCTGTTTTTGTAGCCTCAACTAACAACTGATTTTTCTTAGCTTTTGCAATCGTCTATTGATGGAGTTACAAAACGTAGACCATGATATTTCAAAAGACTTCAAAAGACTCCAAGCTGTATTATCAAATGTCACCAAAATGGTTGGAGAATGAAAAGGCTCGAGTTGTGTTAGGCAAAATTGAAAATTGGAACTCCCTGAATTTGTGTCGGATCCTATCTTTTACACTTTCAACAGAAGAGAGCCTTTAAAAAAAGAACCCCCAAATTTACATTCAGTTCGTCAATCAAACCGCTTAGAAATTGAAAAATCCACTCTACAAACCCATCAAACCAAAAGGAAAGGAAACAATATTCCCCATCATCTACACCATTAGACCCAACTCTCTCATGGACTCATCTTTCTCCTTCTGCACCTTCACGAGGCTAGCTCACTTCTCTTCTTTTAGAGAGGCCTCACGTGAAAATCTTCAACACCCAATGTTGGTGTTGCCCCTCCTCCATCTCCAAAGAGATTTCAACACGCACTTGAGCGAGAACCTCGGAAAGGAAGTCAAATTTTTCTCTCTAGTTGACGATGGTGACAAAGAGAAGTGGGGAGGGCTAGTCTGCTAGGTTTTGATATGCAAACTTAGGTTAAAATGTGATATTCGGGTTGCTTGGATCGCAACCAACTTTTAGCGAGTTCAACTCGCAAATTAAAGTTTATCAAATGGGTTGGTTTGGGTCTTGTGGAAGGATAAGACCATCTGTTTTTTGCACAGGCCTACTTACAATTTCTCGTGTTTCATGCCTTTTACCGTAAATGCGAGACTCACTAGAAGTTAGTTTATAACTTACTGTCAAACTTACTGTGTATGTATATTGATAAGGGAACTACTGTTTATATACTTATGTTATCCTATATGCCATGCTACATCATGTACATCTATTATGCTTGTTATATTCTATCACGATATAATATATTTTGTCATACAACATATTCTATCATGCAATATTTATATGTTACGCAATATACTCTATCATGCAATGTTATCTGTTACAAATTATGCCAAATGTTTGTCTGTTATATGTTGTGCCATGTCACAAAATCTTTGTCTATTTCATGTTGTGTCATGTCATTCATCTCATGTATATGTCACATTACATTACGTCAAGTCATCTATTTTTTCACTTCATGTTGCGTCATGTCTCAAGTTTTAGTTTCATTCAATGTTATTTCACGTCCAGTTCTAATTTATGTTATCAGTTAATTTATACTAGGGTCAAGAAATATACAATCTTCCTAGTATTGTGCTCAAGATAGTATAATCTGTCGCAATACAAAAATGATACTCATGGTGAAGGTGTATGAGTTACTTGACTACTCCATTTTTCTTAATCAGAAAGCATAATTTCAATTACAGGAGCTATCATTTCCAGTTTATGTATTTCATGTTCATGATCATGTTATTTTAACATTCAGTTTAGTTCATGTTTAGTTCAGTTCACATTCAATTCAAGTTTAATCCAGGTTTAGTTTCACGTTCAGCTTTATGTCATGTTCATTTCACACCAGTTCAATTCTTTTGATGTTATTACATGTCAAGTCACGTCATGCTTATTTATGATTATAATTATGCATTCATGCTTTTACTAGCCATGCATGCATCTTTAAGCTATCAGTTTAAATTGTTTGTTAACTTGTTGAGATTTGTAATTAAATCTCACAGTGGTAATCTCAACAACCATCCCCTCTAGAATTGTATTTAGGATATATTACTTTTGGTATATAGTATTGCTCAAAGAAAAAAAATTATCCATTGTGAATATTGCATATTGTTAGTTGCATGCTATGTGCATTACATCTTTATCTGTTATGAATGAGGGTATGTAGCCTTATGTTACATATATGGACGCTTCAAGTTCCATCGAATTCCAAGTGGAATTTGGGGGCATCATAGTTAATATATGATCTTGATGTGCTATGATAAGAAGTTGTAAGTCTAGTTAAAGTTTTAGAAAAATCTAGTGAAGGTTGGTATCTTGAAAACTAATAACATGCCATACTAGGTATTGAAGTAATATCTTGGGTTGAACATCAAGCATGCCTCAATCTACTAGTAAATTAAAAGTTGGATCATGATGATTGGTTAAAGTTGCTTATAAATGCATCATCATCATCATATTAAGGTTTAGTTCAGATAAATTTTAAGTATTATAAGCATCCCATGAAGAACTCGGGTTAGTGAATAAGTGTAAGTTTGATATGAAGCAACATATAGGTAATAGCATGATCATTGGTATTGATTTCTTTATGAAATTAGCATGATTACGTAGCATGACCAAGGTAAGAATTCTTAGGGTAAACACTTGATTCAAGACGCTTGAGAGTTATTTAGGAGTTGAAAACATCGAAGTTAGGAAGTTGAAGGTTTGATGAAAGTTAGCAAAGATTACAAAGTTAAAAGTGCTAATTGATTACGTGTATGGCTTTTAGTGACTATTTAAGTTATAACTTTAAACATATCTCTTGTTTTAGCTACTTCACATTCATAACTTAAGAAGTTTGTAAGTTGGCTTCTAACTTACTCTTGGATAAGGTTTATATGACTTTGTGTAAACAACACATAAATGTTATAAATTTTATTTGGAGCATGAAAAGCCTTGTGAGATATGATGAGCATTTAGTCACTTACATAACTATTTTTGCATAAACATGATGCATGAAGTTATGACATTTTACATGAAGTATGTCACTTGTTAAAAAAGAATAGTACGTGTCATAAAATGTGTTTTGTCATGAGCATAGCATGAAAAAATTTTGATCATGACCCAATGCTAGGATGAGGAATATCCTAGTAGAACTTCATTGTCCTATCTGGAGTGACTAAAAATGGAGTGGTAACCCCTGGGTTGATAAAAAATAGTCAACGAACTTTGACTGGTTCTTCTTTATAGGATTCTAGGGCATTGTCAAATTATGGCACCTAATGTTAGTGAGTGTCCATGTTATGAAAAGTTATAATCAATGCATTGAAATTTATCTGTGTAGCTTTGATGACGTTGTCTCAACTAAAAGTTGGGCTATGGTAACCAGCAGGTATTGACGATGCAAAATAGGGAGCCGTACTATTGATATCATATGTTAAGAAGAAAAAAAAAACTGGACTGATAAAAAGAGGAAACAAAAATAATCATTTTTCCTAGCATCTCATGTAATCGTCTCATATTTATTATCTTTCATATTCAGATTATCTCTATATATGTTAGTTGTTAACTTATTGAGATTTCAAGAAATCTAATTATATTAGTTTCAACTACCATTCCATTCAGGATGATATAAGTTGTAGTAGGACCAGGAAATGGTGATGAATGCCAACACTTGGCTGAGAATGATTGAGGAGGAGTTAGACCTAGATCGCCAATTGGAGTTGATTATGATGTTCTTAGAGATGGTCCTGCAAGCCATTGAATGCATTCAAGCAATGCTCTGAAAATGTTTTGTTTTGAAACCCCATCAATCACGACCTGAACAAGGAGATATATTCTCCATTTGTTTTTAAGCACGATGTACCCATCTCATGTTATGGACTTTTAAATGAGGCAGGAACAAATGTTATTGAGTTATATTTCTTTTTAGTTATTCCGGTGCAAAAATTTTTACAAGTCACATTTCCTCTTTGATTATTACATACTGCTAGAGGAATTAGGTTGCATTGCATGTTATATATCATGAACATGAATATATAAATATGTGTTACATGTTCTGATGCTCAAAGTCTCTGTTCCACCATAAGCTAGTGGAGGTTGAGAGTGTCATAGGTATTACCACTCCACCATCAACGATAATGATTTGGGACAACAACAAGATGGAAAATGTGACACCCCCAACTTCCACGTACGGACACATGGAAATCAAGGCGTCGGGATGATGACAACACGGGTCACGCATTCCATCGCCGAGTACCAAGTGTGTGTACATGCAACATGTGTACAATAAAAATAACGCAGCGAAATAAAAGTCTTACAATCAAGTATCAGAATTTTGATTAAACACAAATTCGCTTAAAACGAGTGTATCAAATCACTACGAGTTTCAACTTTGTCACAACTACAAAATATATAAAATATAGGCAAGGGAAATATTTTCCAACAATACAAGTAATTCCAACTCAAAACTCTGGCGAAGCTGCCTCCTCGGGCTCGGCCTCCTCCTTCTCATCTACAACAAAGTCTACGGTACCAAAGACGATATTGCAGGTAAGTAATAATCCAAATACCCACAAGATAAAAATATATTAAACTTAACAATATGCATGAACAAATGCCAAATGTAAGGGTCCAAAAATCACATTTCCAAAATATTACTTTAAAACATTTTCCTCGCCATTATCCTAGATAATGACCCAAAACGAAAAAACCACCATTTTCTAGAGAAAATGGTTCACAAAGTCCATATATAAAACCTCGCAACTTTTCCAGAAAATGGCCTATATCTGAAATCCAAAACTAGTTTCCAATTATTGCATGCACCATGATCTCCTCTAGGGATCATCCGCACACCCTAGCTCTTATGCCACATCATAGGTAACGACTATGCATGTGATATCTACACAATGAGACCCAGGGGATGTCATTCAATATTATCTGCTCCCGAGTGACTAGAGGAGCTCTACCGAGATAATGCTCCATCTCGGCTTGGGGTTGTGACACACATGCACCCACAAATCTATTTGTGCATGAAAACCCTATTTTCAGTATCAAACACATGTATATACCTGCACCATGCAATACAAATAATATGACACAAAATATCCAAACATAATTAACTCCATCCTTAAATCTATCCGACCCTCGACTCCTCGGACTCAGTTCGGAATAACCAACTAGTCACAATTTATTGTAAAAGTAATAATATATTTAAATCTAAAATGAAGTTTTGAAAATACTTATAGCACTATAAAATAATTTTCGGAGGATCAACGATCTGCAAAAGGCAGAGGAAAAGCAATGTAATAGTGCAAAACCACTGTGGTCATGGGTTGTAAAAATACTCACTTTTGAATGGGGACGAACCAAGGCTTGGGATTGATAGGGAATGTCTTAGAGGTATTTATGAAGCTAGTGGAAGTGAAGGTTGGCCATGGGTGGCGGCGAAAACGGAGGTGAAAGTGAAAAAAGGCCAAAACAGAGTTTAGCTAGTGGGGGTTGCTCCAGCGACGAATTAGAGTTGGAAATGGGTGATTTAGGTCGGCAAGAGGTCGGTGATGAAGTGGCGGTTGGAGGTGGAATGACGGCGGTGAAAGAGCAACATAACTGTGTGGCTTGGAGAGGGGCGTACGTGCTAATGGCGGCGAGGGAGGAGCTTAAAACGGATGGGGGAGCTCGCTGGCCGGAGGGGAAGAGGAAGGGTCTGGTGGTGACGGCCACGCTGCCTCGACGACGGCGTTATGATGGGATAAAAAACGGACGGAGAGGGAGGGGGCTGGTTGCGTGCAGGAGGGAGAAAGAGCAGGGAAGAAAGAAGAAAAAGAAAAAGAAAAAGAAAGAAACAGGGAAAGAAAAAGAGGAGGAAAAAGAAAAAGGAAGGAAACAAAGTGAGGTCCAATCTTTTCAACTGGGGTTCACAAACTGATCCAAGGAAAATAAATTTTAAAATGAAAAATTAAATGAAATAATTTAAACAAAGTGAATTTATAAAATAAAATATTAAAATTCAACAATAAACTATTTTAAAATAAAGAGCACAATAAAATAAATAAAATCCAAATAAAAACACTACAATTCAATATTAATAACATAAAATAGTTAAAGCCCACCAATAAAATAATTCAAGCTAGAGAGTAATTTAAATGTGAAGTAATTATTAATATCAAGAAAACACATTATTTAAATCTCACAACTTAAAAATCATAAAATAATACAACAAAAACAAGTTTAATTTAAAATAAGAGAACCGCTTATTATAATAATTTTAAATAATCATTCAATAAAAATACACGTAAATATGAGGTATCACATAAAAGTTAATTGAATAACCAGACTCAATCTGAGATTTTTTGCCCAAGGTAAACGCTTCTATTTTACTCTAATCTAGAATTTCAAATACCCACACTAGCGTCGAGTCCCTCCATTCACGAACATGTTTCAGGTCCTAACCGTATCTCTACCCATGAACCAACAAAGACACATGGCCGTGTGTAGCCCCGCCTCATTTCACCCTCAATAACCATTGTGGCAAAACTGGGACAAGGAAGCCATGCCACCACATGCTGTCCAGACCTACATGGCGAACTAGCATGCATCCCTCTCAGTATAGCTCTTTGTCACTCTTGGCTCCACACACACACACACACACACACACACTCTCTCTCTCTCTCTCTCTCTCTCTATATATATATATATATTGTGATATCTTTGCCGGCACAAAGGAATAGACCACCACTAGAGTTGAGTGGAAGAAAAGATGAAACAAATGTGCTTAGATGAGTGGTAGTGTTGTATACAGAATTTCACACTCCATCTTAAGGGTTACATCCAGAGTGGGTCTACAGAAGATGGTACAATTTGGCTGGTCATATCACATGAACCCAAAGGTATGGCCCAACACCACATACGAGAACCTCAATTGAGGAAGGATTTAGCATGCATCCCTCTCGGTATAGCTCTTTGTCACTCTTGGCTCCACACACACACACACACTCTCTCTCTCTCTCTCTCTCTCTCTCTCTCTCTCTCTCTATATATATATATATATATATATATTGTGATGTCTTTGCCGGCACAAAGGAATAGACCACCACTAGAGTTGAGTGGAAAAAAAGATGAAACAAGTGTGCTTAGATGAGTGGTAGTGTTGTATACAGAATTCCACACTCCATCTTAAGGGTTACATCCAGAGTAGGTCTACGGAAGATGGTACGATTTGGCTGGTCATATCACATGAACCCAAAGGTATGGCCCAACACCATATACGAGAACCTCAATTGAGGAAGGATTGAGGTTGGGCATGCGGACCATGCCTCAGCCGTCTATCTTTATCATCCTACAATATAACAGTCGAGGCTAAAGGACTTCTATCCAAGCATACCTTGAGCCAGAAGAATTTTTGACAGTTCTGCCCTATAAAAGGGATTTGGCCATGGGTCAAAATCTCAATTTTGAGATCTTAAACACCTGAAATCTTGTGGAGCTAAATTCTTAAGAAGAAACAAGGAAGGAGTGGTGCATTGATGTAGTGATCTTGACGCTAATAGGTCGTTTAGCTTCTAAGATAGTTTTGGGGAATGTGGGGGTGAATGTTGTGTGTAAGAGGCATATGCTTATTTTCTCCCCCTTTTCTGATCATGAATAAATCTGATATTTGCTATTATTTTTATCCATATATTTACTACTTGATTTTCGAGACCATGGATTGTTCACCATTTTCATTGATTCACATCTCTATGTGAGAAGTCATTATCTCTATGTGAGAAGTATGCAACTTGTGTCAATCATCATGGGATGAGACGGAGAATTCCCTAAACCATTCCTATGAAATGTTGCGACAAGCTTCATAAAAGCAATAAAAATGTTTTGAACTTTACATCCTAGAGCAAATGTAGATTCCTCACCTTGTTTATACTTTAAAATACATTGTGTCGAGGATAACTTCTCAGAGGGTGATTCCTCACCATACTTATGTGTGCGTTCACATAGAGTGGTTCCTCACCATGTTTATGGGTCCATGTATCTATGCCAGAGAGGGTGATTCCTCCCCATATATACATGTGTCTTTTTGCTGTTTAGATGAAACTATTCATTGCATCTTCAAGAGCATTATCTCTCATTAGCAGTTTTGTCATAACTACCCAACATACCTATAGCTTCATTCTCAAAACCATAAAATTTGATGTGGAATTAGATTTAGGGGTGATGCCCGAGGAGGAAGAGCTGGTTTTACTCAAACCTTGAGAACAGAGGCTTGTCTCTATTGTAGGAGTCATGTAACATTTTGAATTGTACATATTCCTTTCAAGATGGCAACCACTTGTATCTGTTCTACCACCCTTTAGGTGATGAACATAGTACTTGGGTTGTATGTATTTCTACTAATGGAATTAATGAGGAATGGCTTTCTTGTTTATGTGATGTGATTTAGATAGGTCTTAGTTTACCCAGCTAAACCTCTATCATTTTTTGTTGTAATTTTACAATTGTAACCTCACATGTACACTTCCATCTGAACAAGGCACGCCTAATCCTGACCAAACCCTGGATGTTGACCTATAGGTTGGTTTCCTCGGTACCATGGATCCTTGACATGTCCCTTACCGAGGAACGGGGCACCCCAGCTTGGTATTAAAGCATGCTTATACGCAACTCTGGGTAAATCTATATGTTATGTAGGACAGTACCAAAAATGTAGGAGTTAATCTTAGTATTATAAGCTTGAAATTTTAAGTATCCTAGGTTTGATATGCATTTAGAAATGAGTGATGTTATAGAAAGTGATACGTTTGGGTTATGTGGTAGGATTTGAGTAGGGTGTGACCGAGAGCTTCACGAGGAGAGTAACCATCGAGTGGTCATGAGGGAGGACCGTTTAGCAAGAGGATAGACAAAGATCTACCGAGAGTGCTAAACCGTTTTCTGGATGGAGCAGCAACGTGAGCTATACTCACGTCACCTACAAGTGTTAGAGAGTGCTAAACTCATGGCCGCCATAAAACATAGAATCTGTTGTAGTAACCAGCATTTGTAAAATATTAACCATAAATATATAGTCCTTAATTTGTATCTTTGCAAAATTCATATATTAATAATTTTTTTTTTAAGAATCTTCCACTATATATTGACATTCTAGTGCCATGGTGAAGGCAAGGCTTTATAAGGAATAAATTATGCTATTCTAGATTTGTGAATTATTCTAATGGAGTTGTATGAGTGGTACGCAGTTTATTTCTTGTCTAATTATGTAGAATTAGGCTTGCTTTATAAGTGATTTGAATTAGCTTTGATTATAATTGTGAGTAGTTTGCTCGGGATATAGCATATATATATGTGGCTAGTTTTTCCGGGTTTATGACATATGACTCATTCAAAATATGTATGTGCATGAGTTCTATAAATTTTATGTGAAAAATTTAGGACATGTTTGGTAAGTAAGATGAGAATTTTGAGTTGAGATGAAAATTTAAAATATTATTTTTTAGTATTATTATTGTTTTGGGATTTGAAAAAGTTAAATTGTTTATTATATTTTGTGTGAGAATTTGAGAAAGTTGTAATGATTAGATGAGAATTTTGAGTTGAGATATGTCTTCAAAACCTGCCCTTAGGGTTGATAGAAGTAACATGCATTGATCGGTTAAAATCTCAATCATTTAACTTGGTTGGAATTTAAGAATTCTACATGGTAAATTACACCTTGAATTTTAAAGGATACTTATTCTTGGATATATACCCTTAACACTCAAATGCTTGTAATATATTAATATTGGTTTTAGATCAGTTTGTTCTATCTTAACATGCATCACAAGTTATTCGAAATCATGTATTGCCCTCTAATTACTAAGACGAAGAAGATCATAAAAAAAAAGTACGTACATGCATATTATTATCAGCCAAATATTCAAGCTCCCCCAATTAGATAGGAAAGAAGATGATCTAGGCCTTCTAACATTCCATATATAGGATATGCAAAATTCAAGTCATAGAATGAACAAGAAAGGAAAAAAAATCAATTGGTTTCTCTTTGTAAATAGGAAATTATCCCAATTAAACATAAAATGAGAGAGTACAACAGTGTTATCATACCTCTAAAGGTATTTGACCCCCTCTTTCACCTAATGAATGTCTCTTCTTCAACCGTAAGAATATTAGGCCTATTTATCGAGGCCGGGCATTTTTCGGCTCGGTTCAGAACCCGAATAACACGGTTTCGGTTATGAGTTTCGGCCCAGAACAAATCCAAGCTAGTAACCCCATAGAGAAACCTGGGTACACCTAGTCTAGGTACTAGGTTTTAAAACTGGAACCCGAACTTTTTTTTTATAAAAAAAATTCCAGTATCAAAACGGCGTCGTTTTGGTAAACCAAAATGGCGTTGTTTACACCGAAACGCCATTGTTTTATGCTAATTTTCAAAAGGGCTACAACCCTTCTCGCTCAAATCAATCCTTCTTTTAGATTGATCTCTCTCTGTCCTCTTTGTGTCGAAACCTTCTCTCTTTCTCTCTCTCTCTCTCTCTCTCTCTCTCTCTCTCATGTTGAAACGCTAGCCTCCTTTGCTGATCTAAGCTTCGTTGCCTTGTTCATCACTCTGTGTCGTTCCATCGCTCCATCATCTTCATTCTCGTGCCCATTGAAGTTAGTCTCTCTCTCTCTCTCTCTCTCTCTCTCTCTCTCTCTCTCACTCTCATTGTGTGTGTCTATCTGTGTTAGTTTTTGTAACTCTTGGATTATTGTATATCTCAAATTGTGTTTGAAGAGTGTTTATTGTAAGTCCTTTTGATTCTAGCTTGGTTTTTTTTTTTTTTTTGGATTGGTAGATGTTGGGTTTGTTTTTTCTCGATTGGTAGAGTGTTTCATTCTAGCTTGATTCTAGATTGGTAGATGTTGTATAGTATTTGGTAATATTCACGAATCATGACTAGGGAATGAAATTTTAATAGTTGTTTTCCTCATGTACCTGACACACTGATATGGGAACATGAGAAAAGTGGAATGTATTCTGTCAAAAGTGCTTATCATTTTTTTCTCTTTATGGAAACAGATAGACAAATGGCTGAGTGTTCAAGTGTTGCAGACCAAAATCTTTTATGGAAGAAGTTATGGAAGCTAAATATACCTCATCGAATTAAAGTCTTTGCATGGAGGACATGTAAAAATATTCTACCTACACTGCAGAATCTTAAAGCTCGAAAAGTTATTGATAATGCCAATTGCCAGTGGTGCCATACAGAAGAGGAGGATTTAAATCATGCATTATTTTACTGTCCTCTAATTAGAGACAATTGGATTCAGTTCCTTCCAATCATAACTGATTCATCTCCTAGAGTTGACTATTTACATTTAGCTCATTTAGTTATGAGAAGAAAAAAGGCAGGGAGTTAGAGAAGTTTTTTTTGATAGCTTGGGGCTTATGGTATAGGTGAAACCAAAAGCTGTTTGAGAACAATATCTTGACACCAAACCAATTTATTCAACATGCTCTGACCTTATATCAAGAGCATAATGCAACAAAGGAAGCACAACAGAAAAAATAGAAATACAATTGCAGATGGCAGCCACCTCCTGCAAGAATCTTAAAACTTAATGTGGATGGAGCAACTTTTAGTGATCAATGTCGATCTGGTATTGGTGTGGTACTAAGAGATGACAAGAGACAAGTGACTTTTGCTGCTAGTAAACCAAAAAATGCCCTTGCTGATCCAATGGAAATAGAGTTGATTGCTATTTTGAGAGGGATACAGTTGTGTATTCCTTTAGGTATTCCTGAGCTTCAAATTGAAAGTGATGCACTTCTAGTAATTGAAGAACTCAAAAAGGAAGGAAGGTCATCAACCTTGTGGAGTACACTTATTCAAGAAATCAAGGCCCTTCTATCCACCCTTCCTAATTGGTCTATTCAGTATAGGGGTCGTGAATCTAATGGTGTAGCACATGCTCTAGCTAAATTTGCATGGCATCTTGATGATATAGCTCTATGGTGGGATTCTATTCCAGAATGTATATCCCAAACTATTTGGGTTGATTCATCATTGTAATGCTGTTTTATGAATGAAGTTGCTGATTTCCTATCAAAAAATAAATAAATATTGAATAAAGATCAATTATATGATCTCTCACTATTATGCTAATTTATCATGCTCAATATATTCCTTTTGACTGTTTATAGATATTTATTTTAATCTGCTATAGTGTGAAAGACCAGTAGCATGTTTTTAGTTCTAACTCCCAAAAGCTTTATGGACAAGGAAAAGAGTAAAACCACTACATTAAGAAAAAAGACCTTTAACCAACCAACATATAATACCTTTTGGTCTCGTTTTAGCTTTACTTTTTCCTTGGTTTTCAATATTCATGAAAGGAAGAGAAAAGCCTCTTATTCATCCAATTTGGGCTTATATATATATATATATATATTTACAACATATATGAAAAAGAAGATGGGAGATCCGATCCTTATTGCTGGGGTCATTGGTTGATCTAGCAAATCCTTACTTGTGTGATAAAAAGTGTTTCTTGAATTATGGTTTCCCGATTATTGGTGGGGGAGGGACTTGAATTATGGTTCCTCGATTACTGAGTTTTTCCTTCAATTGACTTTGAACCCATGTGATCTTGATAAAAGAAAACAAACATATAACAGATCAAAGTAGGTGCTATAGCTTGGATGGATAAAAATCAGGGATTAATATCTTTTAGAGTTTCTATCATAATTATAAGATATAGGGTGTGAATGACTTATGACTAGACACCATTTCACTAAGACATAAATAGGAATATGGCATCAACCATTTCACATTAGGCAGAGCTTCAACCTAAACAGTTTTGTCAAAAACTAGCTAACACCTTAAGCTACATGTATATATATATATATATTTATACAAAACAAAACAAAAATCCAAAAGGGGCTCCTTCAAATTACATTTGAAAAACTTCAAAAAACTATTGTCTTAAAAACTGTATCTTAAAAAATGACCCAAAAAACTGCTCCTTGATATTACATAAATTATAGAAAGTTTAGTTTTTAAGTTAGCCCACTTTATCTTAAAAACTACTGTATTTATCTTAAAACCTTTTATGTTTTTTTTTTTCTAATTATTATTTCCCATAATATATGGTGGTGGCCGGTCAGCCCACTTTGCCAATTAGATCAGTGGTTGATTATTTATGTTGTTGTGATTGATTATTTATTTTGTTATATTTGATTATTTATTATGTTGTGTTTGGTGGTTTTTATTACTCAATAATAGATGTAAGAAAATTCTATGAGTTGTAATGTTGGTACAACCAAAGGGATTGGTGCTGACTCCTCTTCTAGTGGATGTGGAGGAGCATGGAAGTTTTTTAACACATCCACCTTTACCAAAGAAATAATAATAATAAAAAAATCTATTAACTAATCGGTGGTTTGGGAACACTTTACTAAAGTGCAACCTATTAACCATGATCACCCAAAAGCTCAGTGCAGTTATTGCACTGAGCTATACAGTTGCCACTATAAAAATGACACTTTATCTATGATACATCACCCCCGGAATGCATTTGACACTTCCCCTCTTAGAGTTAAATGAATTGGAAAAATTCAAACCTCTATTATTAAAAGGGATGCAGAGGGAAGAATGTGTAGTTCACAAGGACTAGTGAAGTATGATACAGAAAAACTTAGGGTGTCAGCTGCTAAGTTTTTTATTAGATGTAAATTGCCTTTTCAGCTAATGGAGCATGAAGGGTTTGTTGAGTTCATGGCTGATTTAGAGTCTTGATTTACTTTGCCATCCCGAACCATTTTAAAAAAGGATTTTATTAAACTGTATAACTAAGACAAGATACAGCTAAATAAATTGTTAGATCGTTAAAGGATCTATCTAACCACTAATACGCGGATGTCGGTGCAAAATATGAATTATATGTGCATTATTGCTCATTTTATTGGTTGAAATTGGAGATTGCATAAAAATATAATTAAGTTTTGCCAAATTCCCAACCATAAGGGCGAAAATATTGAGAGGGTGTTAGACTTGGAGTTGCATGATTGGAAGATTAATAATATTTTGACCATCATAGTTGATATTACCCCATCTAATGATGTTGCTGTTGATTACATGAGAAGGAGGATAAATGATAGTGATTGTACCATATTGGGTGGTGAGTTTTTTCATATGTGGTGTGCTATCCATATATTGAATTCAACTGTTATGGTCGGTTTAAGAGATGTTTATGAGTTTGTAAGAAGGATTAGAGATGCTATCAAATATGTGAAGTCTTCACTGTCAAGGTTTTCCAAGTTCAAGGCTTGGGCTATAAAGGAAAATATTAGTATGATGATGATTTATTTGGATATTTCTATTATATGAAACTCTACATATTTGATGTTGAGTACCACTGAAAAATACAAACAAGTCTTTGAACATTATTATATGTATATGGATAATGAATTCGTGAGCCCTACTAGTGATGATTGAAAAAAAAGTATAAATTTTGTGGAGTTGCTAAAAATATTTTATAATGTTATATTGAATATTTCTGGTTCTTTGTATATGACAACTAATGTATATTTTTAGGAACTCTGCACAATTGAAGACACATTAAATTATATGTGCACGATTCATGATATTATCACTAGGACCATGGGCATAAATATGACAAGTAGTATTGGGGTGGCACAAATAGGTTCAACTTGATATATGTTGCTTTAGTACTTGATCCATGACACAAAATGGTGTTAATGAGGTTTTGGTTGACACAAAATGGTGCTAATGAGGTTTTGGTTGAGACAGTGCAAAGGGGATGAGTTGGTGGATAGGATAAAGACCAAGGTTAAACTCTTGTTAAACTGCTTAATTGAGCAGTATAACAAATTTCGTATGGCTAGTGTTCTAAAATGGCTCAAGAGAGGCCAAACACTATTTCTAGTTCTACTACTACCTCGACTAAATTTGATATCAAGTTAGAGAAATATCTTTAGGAGTAGGGGTTTATTGAGTTTATATAAGAACTAGATAAGTATTTGTCGGAGGGGTGTGCATAAAAATCAACTGGTTTTGATATTTTGGATTGGTAAAAGGTTATTGCCACTAATTATCATATCCTTGCTAAGTTAGCACGTAATGTATTAGTTATCCCCATTTCCACTGTTATCTCGGAGTTCGCATTCAGTATTGGAGAACGCATCTTGAATCCTTTTAGGACTTCATTGTCTCCAAATATTGTCGAATCCCTCATTTGCACTCAAAATTGGTTAAGAACAAACCTGTCGACATCTGGGAGGTTGAAGAATATGTAGAGTCGATTGACCTTGAAGAAGGTAATTTTGAAACTTTAAATTTATATTTTTAATATCTATCTAACTTAGTTTATTATATATCTAACTTAGTGTTTAATATTTTTTTAGATGATTATCTAGTTTCATCTTTAACTAAGGCTGCTGCAAGTCTCCATTCCCATTCATGCAAAAAAGTTTAAAACTTGTTCTGAGAGAATATGTTCATATTCAATGGAGGTTATCTTTTATTACATCACTAATATTATATATAATTTTTTATTACATCACTAATAAAGTCTGGAAGTTTTGTAATTTTTTTTATCTTGACGGTTGTTCCTTTCTCTGAATCTTTGAATTGATAGAGGTTGCAATATATGCAAGGAGGAATGTTTTGATTGTAAATTGGGATTGTTGGCTTTCGTATATTTCCTTCTATTGATCTTGTACATTTCGTTGTACAAAAGAGCATAACTTCAAGTTTCTTCTTCTACTTTTGTGTCGAAGTACCTGATAGAAGCACATCCTTGCCACTAGAAAAAGATGTGGAGACACGTACGAGTCTCAAAAGTCCTGCATCCTTGGGACCATGCAATCTGCTTACCCTATAAGTGTCTGATGACAGCTTTCTTCCTTCCTCTTTTTTATTTATTTATTTATTTTTTTAACAGGAAAGCCTCGCTTTTATGTTTGAGACGGCTCATCTTTTTGAAAATGCATCACGAGAGTACGATGAATTAATAGAACTCTGCTATTTGGAAACAGGTGATTCTTACTTCTGCTGTCAAGATACTGATTTTCACCCTCATCATGTTATTCAATATATGTAGTAGTTTGATATACACATACACACTCTCTATGCATCACTTTTATCTGGCTTATGAACATGTACGTTTGTGCACAGGTTTATTCTGCTTATGTTTCTTAATTGATTTATTTATTCTAGAATAAGAGGGGGGGTTTATGCTGACCCTAACACTTAGTTGCATCTACTCAGGTGCTTAATTCATTTTGTTTTAGTCATTATCTAACTTTCTCTCCCCCATCCTTCCTATTTTGATACAAGTTTTTAAGAGAAGAGCATCATGACATCCCATGAATTTTATTAAATATGCTATTTATCTTCATTGTGTTTTTTTTTTTTTTTTTGTCCTTTTGATTTCTGATTTCATTATGTTTGTAATTAGGTAACGTTTAAGAATCCCGATTCAGCCAAGAGAGCTTGTCCAAACTACTATTTTGTGATTGATGGAAGAAGAGCTAATTGATGGAAAAGATTCTGGTTTTTTGCAGAAAATTTGGAGTTGGAGTTTGATTAAAGCAATGTATATGTTTTGTAACATTCTTAGCAAATTAGTTCAACCAATGTAATACATAGTAGTGGATTGCATCATGTATGTTGCATGCATTTTACATGATGAATATTGATTTTTATTTTTTTTGTTTTACATGCATTTAATTAAAAAGTTAATTAGTTGTTTATAGGCTTATAGATTTACCTATTTTTGACATAAATTTAGTTTTCCATTTTGATATATTTTTAGTTTTATAAAATATAGGCTTTTAGATATATAAAAAAAAAAAATCTTTTCAACACTATTTTTTCCTTGAAAAAAAATTAATAGCATATAAGGTTTTGAAATTAAAAAAAAAAAAAAAACCTAGGTACAACTCCAAATATGGAGATTTTCAGGTTTCAAAAACTCAAATTTATCCGAGTTCTACCCTGGTGTGAAACCTAGGTATATTTGGATACTCGGTCCAGAATCCAAGTGAACAGTCATAAAGAATAATGTACCTATATCATGCAGCATGGTATATATTTGAGTCAATATTTTTTTTTCCCCCTATTTTTCTTTTAGTAGTATATATATGGTATCTCCGCTAAATGCAATTAAAAAAAGCTTTTGGGAATACTATCATGGCAAGGACGTATATACGTAACACAATCCGAGAAACCTTAAATGTAGTAAATTAATGATATTATAGCTTATGAGCTAACATTAATGAAAATGCATGTACGCGACAGGGTTTAATTAGGATATTGAAGATCAAATTGTATCGATCGTTTAAGAGGAATATTAATGGACAGAACAGAATACTACACAGAGAGAGAGAGAGAGAGAGAGAGAGAGAGAGAGAGAGAGAGAGAGAGAGAGAGAGAGAGAGTTTTACATATAGGGGTTTGCAGTATATATAGCAAGTGCTTTTACATTCCCAAGAGGCAAATGAAATATTGACTTTCAAGACGGCCAGCAGGCCAGGCTGATCACAAACAGTACTGAATTATAACTTCCTAATTAACTCGAAAGTTAAAAATAAGGACGTACTACGTACTGTCGTCCAATTAAAGATGACAGAAACTCAAATGCATGCAGTAGGATCTTCTTAACATTCCTTCTGATTCAATTTTTCCCCGCGAGCCTGCAAGGTGTTAATAATATAACAAGTTCAAAAAGTTGACACAAGCTGACCACGGTCGCCTGTTAACAAACAAAAATTAAGAGAGACGTACGTACATGATCAAATTAAGGAAAACAAGATAGGCCAGAGTCATCAGTTATACTATTAACACATATATAATCTCTCTCTCTCTCTCTCTCTCTCTCTCTCTCTCTATATATATATATATATATATCCATTTAAGGAGATTTCTTTTTGATGTTCTAATTTGGAAAGTCTGAAAACTTTTATAAAGGGAGTGCGTAGGTTTGGGTTAGGGAATTTTCGATGATCATCTATGTTTCTTGATCGGGTAGGGGACTTCATCTATGATTTGGTCCTTTTCTTAACTTGGAGTGATATATTGTCTAGCTAGGGGAATATTTTGAAAAAAATAAAAGGCTAAACACAGATCTATCAATAAGCTGTGAGCACAATAAAAACTTGCAGTACTACCACATACAACTACATATCATGCATACATGTAAATGACTGTTTTCAACTACTTACCGACCAGCCACATCATAGTTCATGCATGAATAATACTACATACAGTCACTTTTCTTCCTGTGCACTCCATTGATGTGATTGACTATGTAAATTTTTTTTAATACGCAATCAATCGCATTAATAGAGTGCGTAAAAGAATACAAAAAAATGACTGCATATAAAATTTTTGATTCATGCATATATAAAGACTATATATCAGTTAAACAGTAGCAACTCAACTAAGTTTTTTCCTCCAAAAACATATCCTAACCAAAATAAGATACCTTTACAAATTAAACCTTCCACTACCCTAGATCAGCATGAAGTGGTATCATAGATTGTTTTGAAAATATTATTTGGGTGTGATATGTATTTATAAAAGAATAATGTAGCAAAAGAAGATACATATTATCCTGTGCAAGGCAGTGTTCTAGTGTTTTGCTTTTTGCACTCGAATATTTGGAGGAGAAAATTAAAATTTTGAAAGGTTAAAGCAAACACCTTTCTTTTGTCTAAAGGTCTATGTGATATCATAGACACGAAAGGTTTAGTTGAACTTGCAAATGAGAATCAACTTAAATTAATTAATGCACAAAAAAAAAAAAAAAAAAAGAAGAAGAAAAAAAACAAAGAAAGTTGAAATTACTAATAGGGTCCATGGTGCCAAATCTTTCTAAAAGCTACAAAATGGAATATCTTCTATATACTATTTTCCTTATTTACTTTCAAGGGGAGAACATGGCAATAATAATATTATAAGTCGAAGCTACGTACTTACTGATAATAAAGCTAGAAATTAAAAATCACAATGTCACTAAGCATTATATGCTACTATATGATTGTAGAAATAGTTATGAGCTCTTTGGAGTCTAGCGAGAGATGATTAATGCATACTCAATAAATTAATTTGTTGAGACTATTATAAATCAAATCTATCTTAGCTTAAAATCTCAAAGATGATTAAAGAAATGCAATTCAAAAGTGAAGAAAAAGAATAATGTAGACGGCCAAAAAGGGAATAAATTATTCAAGAAAGAAGAAAGACAACAAATTAAACCAAGAAAAGTATTGCGCGCCTCAAATTACTCTAAGCCTTTTTGTTAAGTTTGTAAGAACCAAATCATTCTTCTACTGATCTATTTTCTTTTCATGGAAAGTTTTAATTCCATCCTTTAAAAGGTTTGTCTATGTTGAGAAAAGTGAAGACTACTTGAAGCAAATAATCCAATAAACTGCAATGAGAACATGATGATGGAGGAAAATCAGTTTTCGCTTGCCCTTCTTCCATTCAAGCTGGCTGGTAGATCTAGAACACAATAGTTAATTAATGTTGGATGGTGTTGAAAACCCCCCATGTGTGAAATCCCCAAGTGTGAACAGCTGCCATTTGAACAGTAGTCCCCTCCATTAGTCCTCCTATAAAAGTAGGCCATTTGTAATGGTGTAAGGCCATCCTCACATAGGTGAGTGATCAAGGCAGGAGGTGTGGGCGAAATGTAGGGAGTGGGAAAATCAAAGAGAAGAGGGCCATTTGAGAGATAGAGAGGTTCTTTTGTGAGTATTTATAACTTTATACAAACATATTAAAATCAATTGGTTCCACTTCAGTGGATGTAAACAAATTGTCGAATCACTTAAATATTGTGTCTATCTTGTGTGTGAGTGTGTTTCTAGGCGGTTCTGGCACAACAATTAAGACCTTAATATATAATTATTGTAGTGGGTTGCATATAAAAAAAATTGAAAACAAAAATCATAATTAATTCTTGATATATATATATATATATATGTAGATACTATAGTTAGTTTTAGTACAGATCGATTGTGCAAGCTAAATGTAAATTAGGAATTAGTATTAATTTCTAGAGTTAATTAGGAACTGGCCAAGGCAAAGTACTAATTTATTGATACTTTGGAAGTTGTTGAAAATGGTATGGTTGGAAGCTAAATACAATATTTCATAGTGTGTAAGACAACTGAAAATTAGTATATATGTTTTTCATCTTGAAAAAGAACGTCGCATGAGTATCTTATATGATAAAAACAATCAAAATATTGTATTGCATGTGCACATATATACTAGATTCATTATAAAGATAGCAATTTTCTCATCAAGAAGTTATGACGTTGCAATTCATTTCTATTACTAATAACATAAGTTCATGAGGAATATTAATTATAGTGGTCAACTACAACACAAGATTTTATCATCTAATTTTTAATAGATTAAAGTACTTGCTCAATCGATTTCCGGTGTTAAAGTCAAGCTTGGAACCTTGTGAATTATGATGTACATGAGTTGGGGAGTACTAATATCGACCACTCTTCAGATAAGGCTCATGGAGAACATAATTAATTACTGTGCATGTACATGTACGTGTGGAAAGATGCGAAGTCCTCTAGATGTGCATATATAATCTGCTCATCTTCACATATTGACTGTTGTCCTAGAATTATCTGGGACGAAGCTAGGCAAAAACTAGAGAACTTTCTTAAGTTTTCAAGGATTCAAAGATTTTATTGAGAAGCAAAGTAGCAACTTATATTCAATGTGATAGAGGATTGAAGATGTGGAAGTAAAGAAATGAGATGAATGAACGACTTAATAGTTACCTAGAAGACCAATGCTGCTCTTCATCCTAATCTTTATCATTTCCAATCACACATGATAACGTGTCACATTTTAAGTGGCTTATTCTCTCAACAATTTAAATGACACAGCCTTTGAAATTTGTCACATCTGCAAGAAGTGTGATTGGGGATGATAAAGATTAAGATCAAAAAGAGTATTAAGTACTCTAGTTATAAGGATCAAGTTTGGTACCTTTCATGTGAATGATATATATATAATTGTGAAGCAATATCGATCCTCAGTATCCGGACAAAACTCATGGAGTGCAAAGAAATCATTAAGTCTATTGATACTGATCGATATGTGTGGAAAGATGCAATTTATTAAGATCACCATATATAATTTCGCATCTTGTTAATTAATATTCTTGTAATGCCCCATATATCCCAAGAAAATATGGACAAAATTAATTATTGATAAAACAGAGATAAAATCCATTTGGAGTAGTTTGCTTTTGTAAAAGAAAAATTATAGGTTGAAATAGGGGCCAAAATGCACCTAAGTTGAAAAGATGAATAAGTGCTTTAATTTGCTGCAAAATAGAGAAGCGAAGCAACAAGGGGTCCTTCAAGAATACGAACTAGCAAGATTTAGGAGATGTACGGAGAATGAGATGAAACGAGAATATATGAATAATAATAAAATTATTTGAGTTATGATGTTTTATTGGGTCTTGGAAAAGAATGAAGAAAAAGTTAAATAAAAATATTATAAAGTTAAAATATTTTTAGACTATATTTTTTTTAATATTATTTTTATTTTGTGACATGAAAAAGTTGAATTATATTTTGTGTTTTGTTTGAAAGTTTGAGAAAGTAATAATGATTAGATGAAAAAGCTGAAAATTTGAAATTAAAAAGTATTTATATTTGATATTTGAGAAGTAAGTTATAGAAAATTTTGAGATGAGATGAGATGTCTTTCCCAAACCGCACCTTAGGGTTCATTTGGATAATATGTTGAGATGAGAAATTCACAACACTTCTCAAAACGAGATGTGTTTTCCAAACAACCCCTTAGGGTACGTTTGAATAATAAGATGAGATGGGAAATTCATAACACTTCTCAAAACTTTTCATAATTTTCTTCCTAAACAATACTCAAATACAAAATACTTTCAATTTCAAATTTTCAAAATTTTCATTTAATCATTACAACTTTTACAAATTTCGAAACAAAACACCAAAACCAATACGAATTTTTCAAACTTAAAAATAAAAATAATATTAAAAATGAGAAATGATATTTATAGTCAGGTGTGCAAGTCCCGTGCACGCCTTTTGAAAAAAGTAGGTAAACTTGGAACTCAAATGTAAAGATACTTTTGTTAATGGTGAATCCACATTTTTTCAAAGGGAGGGTGAATGGTTTGTACACTCTAGAACTGTATCTAGCATTACTCTTCAAAAATTATATTCAAATAATTTTTTACTTTTATAATATTTTTATTCAACATTTTCTCTCTAATTTCTCAAAACCCAATAAAAACATCTCAACTCAAAATATTTCACTACTATTTGTAGACCATTTTATTACTACTCACAGAATTCCAAAAAAACTCCAATTGTCCAAACAAGCCGGCCTTAATTAGAATTTATTTGGTAAACAATTTTTTCAAAAGCATTTCAAGAAGTTAAAAAAAATTTCTCAACTTCAATCTAAATATCTTTCAAGATAAAAAAGAAATATATTTCATCATATAATCTAATCATCAATCTACATTAATATAGTAAAAAGTATAAAAGCAGAAATTAAAAAAAAAAAGTAAATGCAAATAAGTATTCAAAATTACCAATTGACTTTTAAAAATCCCAATACAAAGCATACTCTAAAAGAAAATCACTCAATTTTTTTATTATCTAATTTCACTAAACACAATAAACATGAGTACGGTGAAATTTGCATGTAAGAAAGTTTTGATCATCATGAAATGTAAAAGTATGTATGGACAGTTGGCAGTTTTCCATGGCCTTCAATTGTGTTTCACTATGAGTATTTTGAATATAGTAGTAGAAAGTGATTGTTTGTTGTGAGTGCAATCTCTACAGAAAAATAATATGGTGAACTACTCCATCCTTGGGATTCTGTTTTCAGAAGTACAGAGGCTGAAATGTTGTTTTGGTAGTTGTTCTTTTAATCACGTGTATAGCTAGGGAAGAGAATGTGGCAGCTCATCAGCTTGCCCGTAATGCTTGGAGGGTTGATTGTATTCTTGACTTTTTTTCTCAAGCCATTTGGTTTGATAAATGTCTGTAATTATTGATATTGAATGAAGATGATTGTTCTTATAAAAAAAATTCTAGATGATATTTTGAAAAAGTTTTAATAGAGTAACGGCACCCATTGAAAGTATATTCGGATGTGAAAATATTTTAAAGTCTTCGAACGACACAATAAATAATAATTTTTAAAGTGAAAATAAAAAAAGAACAGCCACCTCATCAGGTAGCCTTGGGTACCCAGATTAAGCCACCAACAATGGTATTCACACGGATAACGGACGTACAGCCTGATTTGGGTCGACCACGGCAACATTTGGCTACTAGAAGCGGCCAAAATCAGGCCACCCTCATTAGCTACCAAACATGACTCTGACCACCATGAGGTGGGCCACCCTATGGTGGCTAGGTTGATTGAGTGGCCTAGATCAAACCGCCCGTACGTTGCATGGGGCTCCTAGTCTATCTCATGGTAGCAGCAGCAATGGAGTGGCTGCATGCTGTCTTATGTTCATATAAATATTTTTTAGAATATTATTTGGAAGATGGTTTTTTGAGTTTTTATTGTTTTTGAGAACTTTGAGGGGTTTTTATTATGGAATGAAAACATCTTTGATTTATTTGGGTGGAGGGGGTTTAGTGGCAGAATAATATACCCAACATCAGCTCAGAAACTCTTTCAAAATTTCTCCTAATCAAACATACCCTAATTAGTTTCCTAGGGAAGGTAATTTTTTCCATTAGAAGAAGGCCGCCTCATCTTACGTTAAATAAAATCGAAATGGTGGAAACTTTAGCTCAAGACATCTAGAAGACCATCAAAAGGGGACGAGATTATAAGATGAGGTTAGGGGAAGAAGATAGTTCTTGGAGCAAGCTATTCATGATAACTAGATCAGGAGTAGATACAAAGAAAAGTCTCCTATCTAGCAACGTTGTAATATCCAAATTATTTAACACTAGGGCTAATTATTCAATAATTACTTCTCTAGCTTGATGTTCAAGTAGTTTGTTGATTTTTTAAACAACTAGTTATAATATAAGTACTGGAGAGATACATAGGGCATAGGAGCTAGCTAGAAACTACATCCAAGAAATATGAATTGAAATATGCATTAATAAAATAACAATAATAATCTTGTGATAATTCATAAGTTATTAATCCGGCCCTAGCTAGCTATCATGTGGGGTGATAGCTTAACCATCCAGATCAGGTCAAGTAGAGGGTGATACGAGTTCGTAAAAAACTAAACAAGAAGACGTCATGCATGACCAAAAGTACGATGCTGAACTGACTCTGATCTATATATCATGATAGATGATACTCGTAAAAGTTATTGCATTTGAAATATTGCTTTGAAAAACTATAGAAAAATATCTTGTAAAGAAAGGTTTCATATAATAAATATCCTAGCTACTTACTTAGTGTTCACTTACCATGTCATATGCAGCTCCTATATTCACCTTTAAAATTGTTGAAATAGTTGAATCTATAGGAAGAGGAGAAGTTCCTTATTGATCTCTAGAAGAATACGGCCTTTCCGATCAATCTTTGTGGTGGCCTATTATTTTGATGATATGATCTTTATTATAATATACCTATCTAGCTAGCTAGTTAACTACTTTGGTATTTCCTTAATTAATTGGTCTTATTAGGTTAATGCTGTTTCTCATAATTGTTATGGAGTTATAATGGTTTCAAGGCGAGCCATGAAGTACTCTAACCTAATGAAAGTTGAAGATTTTCCGCTCCAACTTAATTTTTTTTTGTAGTGTGGTACTGTGTTAATGACTGATAGCTAGCTAACTGACATTATAGAACAAGTTTGGTCGGAATTTTACAATTCTAGAAGTAGTTGTGTATGTTTTGAAGGAGAATTAGGAAACTTTTCAAACATATATTCAAAAGATGAGAACAGAGAAGCCTTTCAATTTTGAAAAGCGAATTGACAGTAGTATCAAGATCATTGGAAGTACTACTGGCTATGAAACAATACTCTATCAAGAATGAAAAATTCTCCTCATTATTTCCACACCACATATCAAAATGAGATTTGCATTTTTGCCTTTATATTTAAACACACATATTTATACATGATTAATATGTATGTGTTTAAATAGAATGATAAAAATAACAAATCACATGTTAGTATGTGGTGTAGGGATGATGAGTAGCATTTCTCATCAAGAATATATATTATTTGAAGGGGCTATGACAACGAGTGTACTCTAGAAAAATCATAATAATATGATCTAGATGGTGGAATATGGAATTAGCAACTCATTGCATGTTGGATATAGTCAACAGCTAGCATATATTGCATCACTAATCTAAGACTTATTTGACCATATATAGGGTTTCTAGGTAGATGATATTCACATTACATAAGTACTACTTGTCCTATATATTGAGTGGCGGCTCTATAGCCACCAACTCGGGCACAAATCTGGGTTTGACAAGTGTACTTAAAATTTTTTTTTTTCATGTGTTTTTAAAATATTCTTACATATATTTATTTAAAAGATTTACAACATCACTAAAAAAAAAATACTTAGATTGTATTTGGGTATTGAGGTGATCTCAAATACTCGATGAATAGTAATAAAAAAATAATAAAAAGTATTAAATAATAGTGGATAGTGGTATAAAATAGTAAAAAGTAGATGAAAAATAATGATAAAATAATAAATAATAGTAAAATATCATCACCTAGACCAACTGTTAATCACTAAGTAAGAGAGAGAGAGAGAGAGAGAGAGAGAGAGAGAGAGAGAGAGAGAGAGAGAGAGAGAGAAAGCTAGTATCGGGAGAAATGCTGAGGACCCATGATCGAGAATCCCAAGCATTTCTCTACACCGAAAAGATCTAATTAATTAAGAATAAGGTTCTAATTGAAACTTGAACTGTTACCAAATCATTTGTTCGATGCTCTGAAATTAATTTGTTGTAGCATTTGTTATTCTCACATTCCTCACGAAAAAGACTAATCTGAGTGATAAAAGGGAGATGTAATATAATTTGTTGGCTACAAATAAATGATAAAGGCTTAGAATTTTTTATATAATATCAGAAGTAAAGGACAGTTAACTATTAGCTGAGATGCTATTTTCAATGAGAAAACTTATTGGGATTTGAAAGAGAAGAAACTATATTAGGAGTCTCCTTATATATATCAGAAATGCCAAAGCATATACGTACCCGGCTGGGGATCTATGCTGTGATATATTTTTTTTTATTTAGTGATTAAGGTAGTGTTTTTTAATGATAAAGAGCTTCGAAGAAGTAGGTCAGAAAATATGAAGAATTGGATGAGGAGATGATGAAAGATCGAAGAGATTGACATAATAGGAAAAAGGATCAAACATGGAAGCTTGTTATAATTAGTTGTTGCAAAAGAATGTGATATTTGGAGTTAAACGACATCACAAGATTAAACTCAATCAAGAATATGATAAGGTTTGAAATTATAAAGCAAGAGTTGTGTCCAAATTAAGAAAAAAGACTTCAATTCGTATCCTAGAGAAACTCATTATATTTGTTAAGAAAGTGATTATGGGGAAGTGAACTTGAGAATTCATGCACATGAATCTTCCGTACTCATTAATAAATATTACCCCATAAGCATAAATGCATCTATTAAATTTGCGCCTAGATTGAACTAATTAAGTATAGAGTTTTACTACATACAGTAATTGTGTGTATTCTTTACGCACTCTATTAATGTGATTAGTTAAAACAATTATTTTATATTAAAAAAATGTAACAAATCACATTAATGGAATGTGTAAAAGAGTTCGCAAAAATAACTGTACATAAAATTTTTATTCAGTCTATATTCTTTCTTTTCTAAAATGTATAATGGTTCTAGAATTTTCGAAGGAGCATAATAAATACATGACTTGAAATGCATTTTAACTAAGAATACTAATTCAATGCCAAGGATTTATATCCAATCTACCAACTTTATAGTACATTGATTGGTCTCAATTTGTAGGTAAATGTTAAATTTCTCCAATAAGAGCCGGTAGTAACACTCAAGATTCAACAATTAGCATATATAAAGAAGTAGATCAAGAACCAATTTGTTAACTATATAAGGCGTATTTGGGAAGCAAAACACACATGAAGCATTTCCTTTAACCTTAATTAGTACCAGATATCCCATTTGAACAAAATAACTTAATTACTTTACCACAAAATCTGGTTTTGGATAAATATGAGCAGTTTACTCATGATCAAGGTACAAAAGGATAAAACAAATGAAGACTCAGAATATAAACATTTTCTTTGCATATTATATACATAATATATATGCACTAAAGCGCTAGAAGAAATTAACCAGCTCTGGAAAATTTGTTATATATATGTATATATATAGATTTAGACCAGATGATTGCTACCTCAAACTTAAATAGTCATTTTTTTCGCTACATAACTTATGCTTAATTTCTTGAATTAGTAAAGTATAAGATTGAAATGAAATTGTTGAATTGAAATGAGATGAAATGATTTTTGAAAATTGTGTTTGAATTAGGAAGTGATTTTAAAGTAAGTGTTTGAATAAGAGAGTATCTCTCAGTACGAGTTGAGATGAGATAAAACTATCTCAGCTCTGAATCCAAATGAGCCCTAAATATCTCACTCTACCCATTAATTCACACCATTGAGCGCAAAATTAACATAATCTAAATGGAGCTAAATAAAGAAAATGTTAAGATTCAATTAATATTTGATTTAAAGTCTTATGCACCATAAACTTAGAGTTACTGCATAATGTTTCAAGAAAGATAGAGAAGAGAGGGAAGATAAAGTATTCATCACGAGTTTAACACAAAAAGAATATGCCAATCTTTATTGTCTACATTGAATATAGAGTTACTGAGCTCAATTCCACTAAGGACTTGTACCATATTTAATTATAATCTTATATATATATATATTGGTGATTATACTTTTCTTTTCTTTTCTCTTCCTTTCTTTTTTTCTTTTTTCTTTTTTTTCTTCTTTTTTTTTTTTTTTTTTTTTTTTTTGTAGTTTCACATGATGCATAGTACTAATTTCTAAAGTCCAAATCTATCAGGCCATATGACGGTTATCATCGATCAAATCATTCATGACTAAATATTGAGTTTGATTACATTCTCTCTTAATATATAAGTCATGCTTCATTCTATTGTGAAAAATGGAATGAGTTTAGTACCAGCATTGATCAGTACTCCTCACAACAAACATTATTAATTTAAAAAACTAAAGCAATTGATCAGAAATATATGTATATATATGTATAGAAATTACCACATTGATTTGGCGACGCGAATCAAGAGAAGTGCGTAGTAGAACTCTCTTCATTTCCCTTGCTTTGACTGGTATTCTTCTTTTTCTTCTTATATGGGATCCCCCTTGCTTTAGCTTGACACTCCCTTACCTCTCGAAGATAAACCCTGATCGCGCTGTTAGCAAAGGGATTTGTTTCTATTGAGCCCCCGTTCTCTTCATAAGCAGCTCTAAGCCGCCCAATGAGGGAATCTAAGCTTCCCCAAGCTTGTCTAAGTGGGCAGGTACAAGGTGAAGGTGGCTCCGGCTGTCCATAAAATATACACCCTTGGAGGTGAACTTTGGTCTTTCCAAACTGGTCAAGATATCGAAGAAAGTCCAACACATGGTTGTAATTGCACTGGGAGAGTGGAATTGGGGGCCTTTGGTTCTTTAGGTACTGCCCAAAGGTGTTCCAGTCCCTTCTTTTTTGCGACTCATAACGGCTTGGTATTGTTTGCTGCTGGTGCTGGTGATCACTGGGAGAGCTTGATGATCCTTCTGCAAAATTCTTCCCGCTAGACATCTTGAGGATTAATGAATGAAGAATATTGGCAGGATTGATTTTAGTGAAGCTAAAAAAAAAGCAAGAAAACAGATCATGTGGGTGAAAGGAATAGGAATACATAGCGGAGAAAGATGAAGATAATCCCATCATGAGGCTATTGAGTAGACATGCCATGGGCCATATGAGTTGCTTTCTGTTCACTTCTTGTACTAATTCTAAATATTAATCCCTTTTTTAAATAGAACAAATCAGCAATAATAAGTATACACTTCCTGTATTGGCATACAATATATATGGTATATATGTTGTTAACCGATCAAGCCTCAATAATTGAATTAAAACAGCACATTTACGGACGATCATTACCCCACACAGTACAAATTGCATGGGAAACCATTTTGTATATATGTAAGGCTAACTGTTACTTTATTCATGGAGAGAGCTGTCCTAATTGGGAACGTCCAGAACTGTCAAGAATCGTACGTACAGGCTCCAATTTTTTCATGTTTCTCCTTTTTTTTTTCTTTTTGGTTTTTTTTTTTAATCGATCTTTTGTCTTTGATGATCATTCATTTCCATTTGCATACATCCCCCCTCATGCCAGCCCTTTTTTGCCTCCCAGCAATTATGGCCCAAAAATGTGATGAAAGTGCGGCTAGCATGTGAGAGCTGGCAATAATGTCGCTGTGTTCCTTTATTTATTTCTAGATACTGGTGGTTTCGACATCATGAAAGTGCAGAAGTCCAACCCATTAGAAAGTTAAAAACCCCTCATCCGATGAAGAAACAATTATTTGTTCAATTTGAAGTTTGGTGAGAAAATGACATTAACTATCTGTAGAGAGAGTTTTATATATTTATACAAACACAAAGCGTAAGATTTCCAAGAATTACCATACACAAAGAGCAATATATAAACACCCAAATTAACCCTACCCAGTACGTAGCAGCACAATGTACATGACCAATATTACAGAAGCACTACGAATATCACTGGTTCTTATTTAATTTAAACAATAATCACATTTGCCACTCTTCGTATATGCCCAGATGTGTGTGTGTATGTGTGTTAGCTGTGGGCAACTCAGCAGTTGGTTACCCACTGCACATTGCAACAGAATAACTCACTCCACAGCTCAAGCCCTACTCAAATTAAGTAGAAATACAAAGTCTTTTTTATTCCAAACTTCATGGGCATTGAGCACTTTGAGGGTTTATATGAACGAAAAAATCAAAGAAATTTCAACAAAAAAAAAAAAAAATGTTAGTCCTTCATGGCAGTAACTCTCAAAACCTGGAAACTCGCAACTGTTGTTGAAATTCTCAAGCCCTAGTACTGTTGTCTCTCCCAACCATATATCATAAAGAAAGTAACCGGCCCTTTTATCTTAAGTCGCAGTGTCTTCTGTAGATACGGATCCAACCTGTCCTAACTACAGCAACCTTCCATAACCATGAGGTCAAAGAGATTTCAACGTGGAAGGAATATCTCGATCCCAACCATGCACATATATATGTAGCACAAATTCTCTAAGATGCTTTACAGAAGACAAAATCAGATAATTTAAACAGAAGAATTTGTCCTTCTTGATGGTGAATCTTCAGATACAATATATAAGGCTTGAATACAGGAACAAAATGCCTGTTTTTTAGTAATTATTATCATCGTCAAAACATTATAAGTTATCTGAAGAGGTCAAAACTACTGGCTACAACTTCCTTCTAGTGGCCATGAGGTCAATGAGAAGTGAACTTAACCGCGTATCTATAGCTAACAAGTACGAATCCAACAAAACAACTTTTTAATTTCCAAGTACGAGGAAGCTGCTTCAAATATTAAATGGAGCTGACTACCCTGATCATCTCGCGTACCCCATAAATTTACTAGACATTGGGAAACAAAATAAGAGAAAATTAAGTGAATATAAAATTACTTTATCTACACTAAAATGTTATTCTTTCTTCAGGAGTAAGTTTCTGAATCTCTAACACGAATGTCTAATCTGTTTTGACTTGTGAGAATGAACACGGATTCGGCCGGATGCATATGGTACCGAGGACTAACGATTAAAGCAATATATCTCTTTCTGTGATCTCCACACAAGCGCACACAGAGATTGTCTGTGGAGGACTTCTGTCCAGATATCATAAGATCAGGTGGAATCGTATCTTACTCTTCGGATGATTTTTAAGGGCCTTCCCGCGCGGTCATACCGCCTGCTCATGCCACGTTAAATTAAAAGATGAAACCGACCAGATTTTATGTACTTTTCATGTCCAAGACTTGCCACGAAGGGGACCATCTCGGCACAGTAGAATTCAAGCGCGTGCACGTCGAAAAGGAAACTGGCCCCGCCCGTACGTTCATTTTTGAAGAATCTCATTCCTCAGATAATCTGTTTTTTAATTGCTCAGTCTTTTGTCTTTGCTTTTGATATTTTCCAGCTAGCTATTCAATATTCCAAAACTAATAAACATTTTAATTTTTAGTAGTAAATAATTAGCTTGCAATTTGTACCGTTTCCCACGTACGTCTATTTACTTTACAGCTTTGCATTGCTTTGTCCACTTAAAGATATCTTGCATACGGGTGACTTGGAAACTATTCATAATTAACATACCCGAGCCAACATGGGTGAATAGAATAGGAGGCAATCTAGATGCAGACTGGGACGAACCACTTTGGAGATACTACTATTGTAAGCATTCACCTATTGAGACAACATATAAAGAAAAATGTATGACACAACTAGATCCGCAAGTCAGAGATGCTGAATACATGCGGCGCATGAAATCCATGGGCCAAACAAAAGGGAGATGAGAAAACCCAGATCAGCAGGAAACCCATGAGATCAGCAAGATTGGGGAAGGAGGAGTGATTCATCTGCCTGCCTAGCTAGAGGCTAGCTAGAGCGATTAAAAATTCAGAAGTTGGGGGAATCAAACCCGTGATGATGACATTGTTGTAGCATATTAAACCTAAATATCCACCCGATCGCAGGTTTGATGGGATGGCCTATGACCATTACCATGAATTGTTAAGTTAATTTCTATAAGTGATTTCATTGATCTTTAACTTCCCCTTTTTCTATGAATCTCTGGTCAACAGTTTCAAATATATTATTGCAGATATATAATTAGATATAAAGTAAGCATTTGGTCAATTAGTACTAAAGATTATAAACTGATTCAAGATATACATCTAGAATATAAATTAACCTCTAATATCATTCTTCTGAATAGTATTTTCATGTTGGTAATTAACAAAGTTTATGTAAGTACTGTTTTTATAGGATGTGCATGCATGAATTAAATGTGAAAGTGTTGGAATGATCGTTAAGCAACACAATTTGATTAAGTTGAATAGAAAAATAAGAGAACTCTACAGCTTTTTCTTATCTCTTCAATTATTGTTCTCTTCCTCCAATCTTCCAACACAATTCTTTTTTTTTTTATTATTATTTATGTTGACTCAAGTACTATTATTGAAATCGAAACAATTCTCTCAAATTAAATATATACCAAAACTTAATTTTATTAATACAACTTTTTTAAATTTCAACATAAAATATTATAAATAATTCAACTTTTTTATATCGCAATTCAACTTTTTCAAATTTTAAAAAATAATAATAATATTTTATTTAACTTTCATTTTTCATCTAAAACTATCTCATATCATCTCTGAATCCAAATTAACCTTATTATAATAATTTCTTCTCAACCATTCAGCGTTACGTATCATAGAAAATAAATCTATTTGTAAGCCGTTAATTAACATATCAAACACTTAATTAATATGGCAGTTTTTCGCATCAACTTGCATTTAAAAAAAAAAAAAATCATCACTTTGACAGTTTTTATGAATATGGTATTGGGCCCCGCAATAATTAGTATGTCATGCGCGCGCCATGTTTATAGATAACATGAATCTATTACACATGATGGGATTAGGTAATTAGCATCAATCAAATATCATTTTTCAACATGATTTATCTTCTAACTCATTACAATAAAATTGTTTATTTATAACTAGTTATTTTCTGTTAAAATGTGCATATATAAGTCGGTAGTGACTACACTTTGAGTCTGATTCTCGTACTATAATTATTGTCGGTATGACCGTACCTCCTCCACTATGAGTGTTAAACATGCCAAACTTATCTATTGTCATATTGGAAGTGACCATTAGGAACACTGTTTACGATTTTTGTGGTAAAGTAAAAAGATAATAAAATAGAATAAACAAATAAAGATCGACACCGGGGGGAAGAGAGTGTGTCAAAGCTGATCTATTGGGAAAACGGGATATTGTGATCATGAATCTTTTTCTTTTTACTGTCGCATTAAAGCTTTGAGTTAGTGCCCTAGCTCCCAATATAAGTGATTATTGGTAATAATTTTTTAGATGCTGAGAGACATGTTTGTTTTTGGGTGACAGATGTGCATAGAAATACAATATTCATGATAACTTGCCTTTAGATCCTCCTGCAGATGCATATGACCCACTTATTATTTATCTCTGTTAGAAAATTAAATTGAATGGAAGAAAATATGTGAAGTTAACTCATGCGTAGTAGAAGATTTCTCTAAAATAAAGATAAATAAGAATTACTTGATGGAGATGACTCATCAGAGTCATTTGATTGCGGAATGAAAATAAGAAAATCTAATTGATTCTATGAATCATATTAGTTTGTTGGTTTATTTTATGTAATATCTTTGTGTCTTTATAATATAGTACGTCAGATTATAAAATTAATTTTATTATAAAGTTAATCTAACAGATTTTATAAAACCACACTAATTTGTGAGTTTATTTTGTGTAATCTCTCTCTATCTGTAGCAATATGCATGCATGCACATACTTACACACATATGTATATATATATGTAAATATATTATACTAATGCATCGAGTTGTTTCAAGAAATACATCATTGAGATTGTCAATTACATTCCTTTTTTTTTCTTCCCCCTTCTATACGTGAATTCCCAAACCCTATTATTCAATTTTGCTAATTTTGGTCAAGAGAGCATAAATATGAATTCAAATTGTTATCAGATTTTAAGCAATATTGAGCAAAGAATGGATTAAAAAAAGTCTACACGCACGTTCTCTGATTACCAGCTTCTATTGATCGTCATGTAGTTTCTTCTAATTTACTTATTTCATTGGTGATTTTCCCTAATTAAGGGAGCTAGTTTGTGCATGCATGCGTACGACTGTTCCAAAAACACAAAAGTGATCAAAGGGGTTTAGTACTAGTTTAGTTACCTTCCTTTTTTTTTTTTTTTTTTTTTTTTTTTTTTTTTTTTTTTATCTGAAACAATATGATTGATTTTTGCTCTCTCTCTCTCTCTCTCTCTCTCTCTCTCTCTCTCTCTCTCGGCCTCTTTAATTAGGGCCTTAATTAATTTGTAATTCAAACTGGGATCCTTGATTATAAGCTAATTGTAGTTGTTAATTAATTTACTGCAATTATGATAATATTTCTGCGAGTTCTTTAATTATTTCCAACATGTTCTTTCCACTGTTCAATTTACTCGATTTTCTAGCACTCGTGCAATTAAAGTTAGCTAGCTAGCTAGCTTATAAACTATATATGATCATGAGGAGTAGCTAGGCTCATGATGAAGTTAAAAAAGAAGTAGTTTAATTACCCTTTAAGTAGTGTAGGTGATGATCCTTTTTCTTGGAAAACTTTTTAATATTCCAGGGCAGTTTGAAATCTAGTAGTACTCACAGATCAGAATCATACTGTACGTACGTCTCCTTTTTTTTTTTTTTAATAAAAAAAATGGAAATGATTTTTACTAACATAGAATGCACAAATATGGCATATTCATTTGAAAAAAAAATGAGTAAACATAAAAGTTACATAAATTTAATTTTTCTAATGATAAGCTCTTTTATTTAAAAAAAAAAAAATTGAGTGATACTTGCACAACTAATAACTTTATCTAACATTACTCTTTTCACTTCATTTGATCGCAAAACTAATTGTGAATGAAAATTCCCATCTGTTCCTGCATTTATATATACACATACATATATATATATATATATATATATTATGTATGTATGTTATATATATATTTATATATATGTGAAATGACAACCCTAGCAGTGCAAGAAGCTTTTTAGCACTAGCTAATTAATGTTTGAGGAATTAAATGAGGTGAGAATTTTGTAAATAGTAGTAACATGATTTGTACTTCGTGTTCTCAAAAGCAGAGGTACAGAGCTCGGCGGAACCGTTTCGGTTCTCGGTGGTCTTGAAGTTTCTGAGGCGAAGGCCATCGTTGGATCATATCAGAAGCTTTATTCAAAATCGTTGGGGTCTGAAAGCTGTTCCAGTGATTGGGCAGTTACGGAACCCACGTAATGTCCTTGTTCGGTTGGTGATGGAGGAAGATTTTATTTCAGTGATGGCTAGGGGAAATTCTGAAGTGCTGGGCGTTCCGTATAGGATATTCCATTGGTCCCCTGATTTTGTTGAAGAAGAAGACTCGCCTTGGGTTCCTTGTCTCTACCTGGACTTCCACCAAATTTCTTTCAGGAGTCTATCTTACGGAGCATAGGTGATGGAATTGGAAAGTTTTTGAAGAGGGATAATGCAACGGCCTGTGTAACACGTCCGGAAGCAGCTCGTATTTGTGTGGAGGTTAATGTGGCTGGCTCCTTACGAAAATCTTTCTGGTTGGGTGCTCCACATGGGGAGACTAGTCACTTCCAAGAAATCTTCTACGAATCGGTCCCCAGTTTTTGCTGTTCTTGTCGAAAACAGGGGCACACGGAAGATAAGTGTAACCGGCATGGAATGAGCAAGAGGAAAAAGGAGGTTCAGGGAGGAGGAGGACAGGTTACTTCTGGAAAGGTTGTGTGGAAGGAAATCGTATCTAACCGGAAAATATCTGCTCAGAACAATAGGCAGGTTGAGAAAGGTGAGTGTTCGGCGTCTAGGAGGCAGGTGATCTTGAAAAAAATTTCTGAATGGCAAAAGGAGAAGGTTGAAGAGAACGTCCCTATCATTTTTATCTCTCCGCTGGGCATTGGGTTTGATCGGGTTGAAGAGCAGGTACCAGTATTACACACGGCGGAACCAGTAAGGATTTCGGAAAAACAGGGGACTTTTTGTGATATGATTCAAACAGATGGTGTTCCGTGTGGAGCGCAGATCTTGGGTACTGATAAAACGAAGGTGCAGCAGATGGGGGCTGACAGTTATGTAGAGCCTCAGGTGGAAAGGAGAGCAGACGGAAGCTTTCGGGAAAACGGGTTGGAGCAGGAGGGGGTGCTGGAAATTTTGTTGCCGATCCACTCACCGTATAGGAGTCCAGCAAAATGGAGTGATGTGGAAGATGATAAGTCTTCAGATTTAGGTTCGGAGGCTCTGCACAGTTCTAACACTTCAGCACCGAGAAGTATTCTGAGAATGATAGATGAGTCTTTAGAATTTGAGCTTGGGGGTATGGATAGAGATGGAGATTGTTTGATTTCGGAAAGGTTAGAGCCAAGGGATTCTGGTCGAGCGGGGTCGGAAGGTGATCAAGATGATGAGTTAAATGAACTGGCTGCAAAGGTTTTTGACTCAGATCCAGACATGCATGTACCTCTAAAAAAGGTAAAGGGGTTGAGAAAAGAAAAATCTGTTGTTGCGTTGGAACGGCGTACACGTTCCAAAAAATTTCTTTGAGTTTTTTATGTCTATATTGATTTGGAATATTAGGGGTATTATTTCGTCAAAGTTTAGACTTCGGCATATTTTAAATAAAAGCCGACCATTGGTGGTGGCTATTTTAGAGCCTTTTTTGAATAAAAATAAATGTAGTCGATGGGCACGATGGATGGGCTTCCCCTCTTTTGTGAATAATGCTGAAGTGGGGGGTAAGATTTGGTTGTTTTGGGCGTCTGGGGTGGATTTTCAGTTGACGGCTTGTTCTGATCAAGCTATTTCTGGTTGGTTTGTGTTTGGGTCAAGGCGTATTTTCTCTTCGTTCGTGTATGCTAGTTGTTTTCGGGAAAAAAGAGTCGAGTTATGGGATTATCTCAGGGTACAAGATCCGCAGGGACAACCTTGGTTCATTGGGGGTGATTTTAATATTATTCGCACGGATAGCGAAAAGATTGGGGGCCTTTTTAAGGCTCCTCGGGCTAAAGCTGAGTTTAATGATTTGATTAATGTTTGTGCTTTAATAGAGCCTCCTTCTTGTGGTAACATACTATCTTGGTGTAATGGGCGGAATGGAGGACGGCGTATTTGGGCTCGTTTGGATCGTATTTTGGTTAATATGCAGTTTATTAATTTGTTTGAGGGGTCGAATTACAGTTATCTTCCTCGGTCATCTTCGGACCATGTTCCTATGCTGTTTCTTTTGTTTAAGAAGAATATTTCTATTGTGAAGCCATTTAGATTTTTACGTATGTGGGGATCTCATGATGGGTTTTTATCTTTGGTGGAGCAGAGTTGGGGTGAGTATGTGGAGGGATGTGCCATGGTGCAGGTTAGTAGAAAATTAAAAAGGTTGAAGCATGTGCTGATAAAATGGAATAGGGAAGTCTTTGGTTGGGTTGAGGTGGAGATTAATAGACTTGAAAATCAGATTCAACGCCTTGAGGAAAATCTTGTTACAAATTTTTCTTTGCAGGTGGAAGAAGAGATGGTACAAGCTAAAAAGGCTCATTTACAATGGGTGAATCGGGAGGAGATGTTAGCTTGTCAAAAATCTCGCATCAAGTGGTTGGCTGAGGGGGATTCCAATTCTAAGTTTTTTCATGCTGCGATGAGGGTGAAGAAAAAAAATAAAATTGTTGACAAAATGGTGTTAGAGGATGGTAGAGCACTAGAGTCGGCTGAAGCAGTGCATCTAGAGGCTGTTCAGTTTTATCAGAGCCTCATCACAGGGTCTAATGTTAGTGTTCAGGAACCTGAGTTGGCGTTACTATCCCCAGTTGTTACCGATGCGGAGAATGATGCTTTGTGTAGGCTGCCGTCGGAAGAGGAGGTGTATAGGGCTATTCGGTCTATTCCTATGGATAGTAGTCCAGGACCAGATGGTTTCTCAGCTGCATTTTTTTCTTTGGCTTGGGATATTGTGAAAGCTGACATTGTTGACATGGCCAAGGAAGTCTTTGAAGGTAACCCTTTCTCTAAATTTTTTGGTGCGACAAATTTGGTGTTGATTCCGAAGGTGGAAGAACCTATGGGTTTTGGTCAGTTTCGGCCTATCAGTTTATGTTCAGTGGTTTATAAAATTATGACAAAAATTATGGCTTCACGTCTGGCGCCTATTCTTGACAAAATTATATCTAAGGAACAGGTTGCGTTCATTCCAGGTCGGAGTATTTTTGATAATATGGCCTTGGCACAAGAATTAGTTCAAGGGTTGAGCAGGAAGGTGAGAGGAGGTAATGTGATGTTAAAGCTGGACATGGCAAAAGCGTATAATCGGGTGAATTGGAAATTTCTTCTTGAAATTTTACGTAGACTGGGTTTGTCGGAAAAATGGAGAAATTTAGTTTTCAACACTATTTCTTCTCCTTTTTATTCTATCATGTTGAATGGATGTTCGAAAGGATTTTTCCAGGCTTCGAGGGGTGTACGGCAAGGAGATCCTCTTTCACCTTACTTGTTTATTTTATCGCAGGAGCTCCTCTCACGCATGTTACATCAGAAGTTCAGTCATGGGATTGTTAAACCTTTTCATCCAGGGGGAGGTACTCTTGTCACTCACTTGCTTTATGCGGATGATGTTTTAATTTTTACCAATGGTGGGAGAATGTCTATGAGAAGGCTAATGGCAACTCTTCATCGTTATGAGAAGATTTCGGGACAATTAATTAGCCCAAGTAAGTCTACAATTTTTTTCCCTTCTCATATGTCTTTGGCTAGAAAAAATGATCTTAAAGGTATTTCCGGTTTTGAAGAAGGATCTTGGCCGTGTGTATATTTGGGTGTTCCGTTATATTTGGGAAGACTGAAAATTTCTTTATTTGATGGCATCTTGGCTAGAATTCAAAAAAAACTTGCAGGGTGGAAGAGTAAAATGTTATCGTTTGATGGTAAGATTTTGCTTTTACGGCATGTTTTAAATAGCATGCCTATTCATACTTTGTCGGTTGTAAAAGTGCCCAAGGCAGTTTTTGGGATGATTAACAAGATTTTTTCAGATTTTCTTTGGGGGTCTTCGCTGGGAAATAAGAAACGTAAATGGGTGGCATGGCATCAGATGTGCAAGCCAGTGGAAGAGGGTGGGATTGGCATTAGAGACTTGGTAGAAGTGCAGCAATCTCTTTTTATGAAGTTTGGATGGAAATTGGTTACGGGGGTGTCGCTATGGGCAGATTTTTTCCGAGAAAAATATCTTCGCCGGGACCATGTTTATAATTTAATGAGTAAGAATAAAGGGTCTCGGTTTTGGAAGGGGATTATGGAGGTGATGCCAAGAATTTTGCTGAATTCTAAATGGTTGATAGGGGCTGGGAATATTAATTTCTGGATGGACAATTGGCTAGGGGGAGGTCCGTTGAAGGACTTGTGTCGGGTTGTGGGAAGTGAACACCTGCAGGTTGCTGAAGTATTTGATGAGAGGGGGCCTAAGCTGGACGTTTTAAGTCAGCTGGTGCCGTCGGATATCATGCAGCAGATTTTTGTGGCTAATGTGAGGCTTAGACCAAGGGCAGATGCTATTATTTGGAAGATTTCCTGGGACGGCAACTTCACAACAAAATCAGCTTGGGAGATATGTAGAGAACGGGGAGAGTTATGTGAGTGGAGGAGGTGGCTTTGGCTTGATAAAATTCCTAAAAAAATGTCTTTTCTTTGTTGGAGATTAAAAAGAGGAGTAGTGCCAACGGATGATGTCATTCAGCGGTTGGGGATTCCTTTAGCTTCTAAATGCCACTGTTGTATTGAGTCAAAATCTGAAACTTTGCAGCATATTATGTGTGAGGGTTTAAACGCACAAATGGTTTGGCAATATTTTGCTAATATTTGTCAAATCAGGTTGCCACAGATCAGAAATTGGAAAGGGATGATGGTTTTTTGGTGGAGGAGAGCTGCAAAAATTAGTCAAGCGGGTTGGATTCGTGGAGTGATGCCCATTGTTATTTCTTGGTGTCTTTGGAAAGCTAGGTGCTCGGCAAGGATGGAAGGGGATACATTTCAGGTAAATGCTATTATTAGACAAGTGAAAGTTATTATCTTTAATATGTCCAGAAATTTGAAGTTTTTTCAGGTTACGAAGCGACATGATTTCCTAGTTATGGAAGGTTTACAGGTGCCGATTATCCCTATTAAAAAACAACATGTGTCCTTTGTTAAATGGGAATTGCCGAGGAGGGGTACGATGAAATTGAATGTTGATGGTGGGGCTCGTGTGAATCCAGGAGATGCAGGGGGTGGGGGTATTATTCGAGATTGTTCTGGAAGATGTATCGCTGGCTTTGCGCATCATTATGGGGTTGCTACAAATACGGTGGCGGAATGTCGTGCTTTGTTAGATGGGCTGAGGTTGTGTAAAAATTTGGGTCTGCATGACGTTATAGTAGAATCTGATTCTAAGGTTGTCTTGAGTTGGTTGGCCTCCGGTATTTGTCGTCTTTGGTTTTTGTGGGATTTTTGGGAAGAGATAAGGGACATTTCCATAGAGATTAACGCTCGTTTTTGTCATGTTTTTCGTGAAGCAAATATGGCTGCAGATTTTCTAGCAAAGAAGGGGACTTTGGGGGAGAATATAGATTTTTTTGGGATGGATTTTCAGTATACACGGCTTAGAGGTTTAATTCGTCTTGATAGGATGGGGATGGCTTATATTAGAGAGAAATGATTTTTTGTTGGGTGGGTTTTGTATTTAAAGGTATTCCTCCGCCAAAAGTGAGGGTTTTTTTAATAAAATTGGGGTAGGGGCTCCTCTCGTACATGGGGTCCTGACTTTTTTCAAAAAAAAAAAAAAAAAAAAAAGATTTGTGTTTTATGAAGTTTTAAGAAATGATAGAAAAGAATTGAATAAAAAATATTATAAAGTTAAAATATTGTTAGAATATATTTTTTTAAATTATTTTTATTTTAAAATTTAAAAAAAGTTGATTTTTTTTGGTTTGAAATATTAAAAAGTTGTAATAATTATATAATTTGAAAATTTTTATATTTGAATGGCTTTTGTTTAAAAAATAATAGATGAGATCTGAGCAGACCAAAACTAACTTCCAAACATTCCTAAAGATGCTTTTAAGACCCAGTTTGAAGACTTAATTATAAAGACTTTAAAATAATAGAGAAAAAAGAATAGCATAATTAACAACGGCCAGTTGCTCGGTCCTTACTACATATAAGAACCGGAGAAAATTAGGTGGCAAAAAGTGTACATTAATATATATATATATATATAATATTGCTCATCCAGTCACGTATGTTGGAGGTCAACATGACAGAAGGAAGAAATTCGAGTCAAGAATTCAATCAAATAAAAAAGATTAATTAATAGTCCTAACGCTTGTTCTCGTTATACTTAACCATTAAGGATTAGTTCCATAACTTTGGGGGCTGCATACAAAATAGTCTCCTCTAAACACTCTCTCACTGAGAGGAAATAGGTGGTGTGTGTGAGTCTTGGCGCTTTTGGAGTGGCTGAGGTAGTTACTTCCCCTTGATCAAACTCTGTAGATTAAGGCGGGAAGATCTAAGTGAAGAGGAGAACTCGGTAATTGAGATCGGCTATGTTGATCTAAGTGAAGTTGCAAAGAAAGGAGAGTTGTGCTTAGTGTGCAAGCTATGGTCGGATTGACGTGTGGGGAAGGAGATTGTACATGCTACTATGGTGAAGATCTGGAGAGTTGATAGTTCTTTCACTTTCCAGGAGGTTAGTACAAATCTGTTTGTAATTACATTTGTGTGTAAAAAGGATAAAAACTGAGTGTTAGAAGGGAGGCCTTAGTTGTTTGGCAATTGTTTGCTAGTTCTCAAGCCTTTTGATGGTTTTATCCATCTGATGAAGATGAATTTTGATAGTGAGAGTTTCTGGATTCAAATGCATAATTTGCCTTTTGTTTGTATGAAAAGTGAGATTGGGAAGAAAATAGGGGAGTCGATAGGGATGATTCAGGAGGTTGATGTAAGGGAGAGTGGATTTGAATGGGGAGGTGTTCTAACAGTTAAGGTTGAGTTGAATTTGAAGAAGGCCATTTCTCGTGGCAGACTGTGAATGTGTTAGGGAAGAAATACTTGATTTATCTAAAATATGAGAAATTACCTAGAATTTGTTTTGATTGTGATATGATTGTCCATGGGGGGAAAGGTTGCTTTAGCTCAAATGGAAATGCATCAGGGAAACAATATGGTACTTGGCTTCGAGCCAATTATTCTATGGGGAAGAGGAGTGGTATTCCAAATGATGGAAGAGAAGAGTTTGATGAGAGGAAGGGGAAGATCTATGATGATAATTTAGGGAAGGAGGATGGTTTATATTCTCAATTTGATCCTGTTCAAGCTGGAGGATTTATGGAATCGAATAATAGTAAAGAGATGGATGGCCTGAATGGGAGTGGTGTGAAAGAATTCAATGTTAGTAGCCCTATGTTGCCATCTTTAATCCCTGGAAAAAGTGGTTCTAGACCAGTCAGCAAGGTGCTTGAGGAAATGCCTGAAATCATTGCCAATGAATCTATGAATGACTCTAAACACATTTGTACAAGGAGGAGTATGACAAGTGCAGAAGAATTAAAGAAGAAACAAGCAGAGTTAAAGGTCAGTAATCAGTTGTTAGAATTAAAACAAAATGAGTCTAAAAGGAATGAGGGTGAGGGAGTGGCTAGTAGAAGTAAGTGGAAACAAAGGGCAAGGAATTCAGACTGTTCTAATGTAACTGTTCTACCTGGAAATGGCAAACGTAATTTGCAACTTGTTGATGAGGATGAAGCTGCAATTGAAAATCCTGTGAAAAAAGGAAAGATAGATGACAGTTGTGAGGAAATGGTTCCTAAGGATATGGCAGTGGCTATTGTGCAGCCCCGCCAATCATCATGAAAATTCTAAGTTGGAATTGCCGGGGGCTTGGGGAACCCTCGGACAATTCAAGACCTCTACCTTTTGGTAAAGGATAAGAAGCCCAAAATAGTTTTTCTCATGGAAACAAAACTATTAACAAAGAAGTTTGATGCTACAAAAAGAAAGTTGGGATGTGCTGGCTGTTTTGTAGTGGATGCTAGAGGAAATAGTGGAGGTTTGGCCCTTCTGTGGAATCAAGAGGTTAATCTTGAGGTGCTGAATTTTACTCAACATCACATTAGTGTTTAGGTGATGAATGATGATGGTGTAAGGAAGTGGATGTTGACTGGCTTTTATGGCCATCCAGAGGTCTCTAAAAGAAATGTAGTGTGGGGATTATTATCTAGTCTGAAACCTTCAAGGGAGCAAGGGTGGTGTGTAATTGGTGATTTTAATGAGATAATCACACAATCTAAAAAGGTGGGGGGGAGGGAAAGGCCTGAGGGACAAATGGAGGGGTTCAGACAGTGTCTAGAAAACTGTAACCTTTATGACTTGGGATGGAAGACTATGAAATATACCTGGACAAATAAACATTCAGATGATACTTTCACCAAAGAAAGGCTTGATAGGGCTATTGCTAATCCTATATGGTTGGAGTTCTTTAAAGAAAGGGTGGTGGAGACATTGATTGCTAGGCAATCTGATCATAAGCCCATTCTGCTCACTTTGGTTGAAAATAGTCCTTTTATAAGGAAAAGAAGGAGATTGTTCAAGTTTGAAGCAAAATGGATTTTACAGGAGGAAGGTGGAAGGGTTGTGGAAGATGCTTGGGAAAGAACCTTGGAAACGAAGAACTTACTGATTAAGGTTCAAAGGAAGTTGAAAGTATGTAGTGGAGACCTTCTTAGATGGAATTCTCAAAGAGCTAGTGATGGGGAAAAGGAGATATTGAGCCTATCTGAGAAACTGAAAATGGAGCAAGAAAATGAGAGTCCTTACAATGTTTTTGTAGTGAGGAAATTGCAGAAGGAATTGGATCTACTTTTTGAAAATGAGGATTTAAAATGGAAACAAAGGGCTAATAGATCATGGTATAAGCTTGGTGACAAAAATACCAAGTTTTTTCATGAGTGCGCCAATCAAAGAAGGAAAAGGAATTGTATCAGTGAAATTATAGATGATCAAAGAAGATGTGTGAAAGATCAGAAGGGAATTGAAGAGGTGTTCTTCCAGTACTATAGTAACCTGTTTTGTTCCTCCAATCCTTTAACAGATGATATAGCTCCTGGTTTGTGGGGAGTAGAGAGCAAAGTTTCTCGTTCCATGAATGAAGAGTTGCAAAAAGAATTTACCAAGCTAGAGGTTGTGGCAGCACTTAAAGATATGGGCCCTTTGAAATCTCCTGGGCCAGATGGCTTTGGAGCATGCTTCCATCATAATTACTGGAGTACTATTGGAGAGGAGGTATGTCTAGCTGTTTTATCTTTTTTGAATGAAAAGGCTGAGTTGCATGGGTCTATTAATTTTACTCATATTGCTTTAATTCCCAAAGTTGAAAAACCTGTTGTAGCTAGTGACTTTCGGCCTATAAGCCTGTGCAATGTCTTGTATAAATTAGTGCCAAAAGTCCTAGCTAATAGGTTAAAGAAAGTGCTGCCAGAGATTATTTCAAAAAATCAGAGTGCCTTCCTCCCTGGGAGGTTAATTACTGATAATGTAATGGTGGCATATGAGGCTTTGCATACCATGAAGACAAGGCAAAAAAGAAGGGTTGGTAGCATGGCATTGAAGCTGGACATTTCAAAAGCATATGACAGAATTGAGTGGGGCTTTTTGGAGGCCATAATGAGAAAGCTTGGCTTTGGTGAAAGGTGGATTAAATTGGTGATGGTATGTGTTACTTTTGTAACATATTCTGTTCTGGTTGATGGGCAGCCAGGTTGTACTATTAAGCCTTCTAGGGGAATACGCCAAGGAGACCCTATTTCCCCATATTTCTTTATCCTTTGTGCTGAAGCCCTAAGTTCTCTTGTTGACATGGCTGAAAGGAGGGGTGATATATGTGGTGTTGCAGTAACCAGAAGAGGTATAAGAGTAAATCATTTACTCTTTGCTGATGATTTTGTCATATTTGGGAGGGCTAAGCTGTCTGAGTGGTTTAAGATTCAAGATCTTCTTAGCACGTATGAGAGGGCTTCAGGACAGAGTCTAAATAGACAGAAAACTACAATATTTTTTTAGCTCCAACACACCAATGACAGTGAGAAGACAGATTCAGCAAGTTGCAGGAGTTGCTATATGAGGCAATTTTGAAAAATATCTTGGTCTTCCCTTTATTGTAGGTAGATCAAGGTATAATACCTTTAAGAGTTTAAAGGAAAGAGTATGGCACAAGGTGAATAATTGGAAGAATACATTCCTTTCACAGGCAGGGAAGGAAATTTTATTGAAAGCTGGTGCCCAAGCAGTCCCAACATATGCAATGAGTGTTTTTATGCTTTCAAGGAGACTGTGTAAAGAAACTGCTGCAGTTATGGCCAGATTATGGTGGGGGCATATGCAAAATGATAAAAGAATCCATTGAAGGAGTTGGTCAAAGATGGGGGAATCAAAGAAAAGAGGAGGGTTGGGTTTTAGGGAGCTTGAAAGATTTAACGAAGCTATGTTGGTCAAACAAGTTTAGAGGATGTTGAATAATCCTTCTTCTTTGGTTGCAAGGGTTATGAAGGAGAAATATTTCAAGAGGGAGAACTTGCTGGAAGCTAGATTAGATCATGGTCCTTCCATAATATGGAGGAGTCTATGGTCTTTGGCAAGTTAGGAGGGGCAATAAAATTAAGTTTGGAAGGATAAATGGATTCCATCATCCTCTTCTCATATGGTGTCTTCTTCAGTGAAAATTCTAGCTGAAGATGCTCGTGTTAACCAACTTATTGATGAGAGTACAAGTCATTGGAAGACAGAGTGGATTTCTAAAATTTCCAGTGCAGAAGATGCTGAAGCCATCTGTAGTATTCCTTTTAGCAAGTTGGGGTCTGAGGATAGAATGAAATGGGGCTACTCACATAATGGTCTTTTTTCTGTAAGGAGTGTCTATCATCTTGAGCATTTGAGGTTGATAGCTGAGAAGGGGGAAAGTTCAAATGTGCTAGAAAATGAGCTTGGTTGGAAATCGATATGGAAGTTAAAAGTGCAGGGAGTGGTAAAATAGTTTATATGGAAGGCTTGTCATGATTTACTTCCCACCAGAATGAACTTGGCCAAGAAGAAAATAATTGATAATAGCTTGTGTCCAATGTGTGAGAGGGAAGAGGAGTCAACTATACATGCTTTGTGGGGTTGTCCATCTGCATCAGATGTGTGGGCAGAAAATAACAATCCTGTTCATAAATGGGCAAGCTCATTAGTGGAGTTCATGGAGCTTTGGAAGCAGCTGAATTATTGTTTGGAGGAGGAGAAGGTTGGTTTGGTGGCATGCACTTTGAGGAGAATATGGTTGAGAAGAAGTGCTGTTATTTTTGAAAAGAAGTTTGAAGATCCGAAAGCTTTAATTAGTGCTGCTCAACAGAATTTTGCAGATTTTAGAGAAGCCAATTCTGGTTCCATGTCTACTCAGTCTAACATAATTATAGCTAGATGGAAGAAGCCTGATGCATTGGTCTGTAAATCTAATTGGGATGCTGCCATTGATGCTACTAATAAAAGGGTGGGAATTGGGATTATAGTTAGCGACTCGGAAGGGGAAATTCTTGCTTGTATTTGCTTAAGAATGAATAATTTGTTGAAACCTGCTTGTGCCGAGGCATATGCTTTGAGAAGGGCTATGTTCTTTTGCTTAGAGCTGGGCTGTTCAAATGCAGGTTTTGAAGGTGATTCTCTGGTTGTGGTTAATGCTACTAATAGTGGAGGTGAAGTGAGTATAGATTATAGTGTTATCATTGAAGATACTAGGAAAATGCTTGGTAATAATGTGAAATGGTCTGTAAAGTTTACTCATAGGGAAACTAACAATGTAGTCCCACATTGGCCAAATTAGCTCTTGATTGTAGTGATGAAACTATATGGATTGAGGAGGGTCCTCCATAGATAAAAAATTCCGTGTTGAAGTAAAAATATTGTAATGATTGATTGATTGTTAATAAAATATGTAGGGGCCTGTTGGCTCTTGTTCTTATAAAAAAAAAAAAAAACGTTTGTTTTCGTTGCTAGCAACTTGTACTAAGTACCATTAGGAAGAGTCTTTAAGTATAATATAATAGAGTTCCTAATAAGAAGGCAAAGTGCTTTTACGTTCCAAAAAGGCAAATAAAATGGAGATAACCTTTAGTGACTGGCCCACCTAAAGAGAGAGAGTAAAGGCGAAACTTCAATATATATCATGGTATCTTCTTAACATTCTCGATGTTTAGGGTACGTTTGGGTATATATTGAGGTGATCTCAGATGATCTATAAATAGTAATAAAAAAGTAATAAAAAAATTAAATAATAATAAATAAGAATAAAAAAGTAATAATAAAATATTAAATAGTAGTGAATAGTAGTGCAGTGATCTCTTAGATCTCATTCATTTGTTAGGTTCCTACAATGAGTTAGCATAATAATTTTTTAGGCTATGTTTAAACTGCTTTGAGTGGATCTCAGATTATATCTAAACCAGTGAAAAAAATTATAAATAGTAGTAAAAAGGTAATGAATAATAATAAAAAGTAGTGAATAGTAATGAATAATAGTGAGGTAGTTTGGGGTGATCTCATATCACCTCACTAACCAAACACACCTTATAATGCTCACACAAGTAGCTTGGTACAACTTGTTCAAATAAAAGTGAGAAAAAAGAGAAAAAAACACACAAGCCAGACTCGAAACTACACAACCTTAAAAGCTAAGACGTGGAAGATCATCTAGACAAAGATATTTAATAGGCCAATAAATTTTGTAGACTATTAGTATTCCAATAAACAAAGTACCCGATCGAAGAGTAAAACAAATGCAAATGCAAGTGGATGTATGGAAAACACTAAGAACTTAGTAGAATGATGAAGGAAAAACTAAAATGAATTGTTTTGTATATTGATCTATAGCACTTTCTGTACAAAAGGGCTTGCTCTTTATAGACTTACATATGTGTCACTAGCTTACAAATTCTGCAATGTGTACATTCTACCACTACCTTGCACACACTGCTTTTACAGAAATGAAAGTGGAATACAGACATGGTCTGGACATGGTCTAGACATGGCTTGCACATAAGACATAAACTTTATTCCTCAGAATTCTTCTCCCATTTCTTTACACGATTGTTTTCCTTTCTTTGCTGACCTACCGTCCAATGGTGATGCAGGTGGAGGTGACTGTGCTTCTTGGTTTTCCAACTCAGCAACTCCATTGATCTTCAACAGCCCCCCGCAAGATATAGAGTAGATATATGCTACTCTCATCTTGGACATACAAGAGTAAAAGTTTTGAGAGTCCAAAGCCTTGGTTAGTATGTCTGCCACTTGTGATTTGCTAAATACATGTTCTGTAATGATGCTCCCTTCTTGTATCTTGTCTTGAATTAGGTGGCAGTCAAACTCTATATGCTTGGTCCTCTCATGGAAGACAGGATTGGTGGCTATATACAAAGCTGATTCATTATCATAGTATAGAAAAGCTTCTTGGGAATGTTCAACATGTAAGTCCCCTCAAATAAGTACTTCAGCCATGTCAATTCACAGCACACATTGGCCATGACCCTATACTCTGCCTTTGACGAGGACCTGGAAACAACATGCTGTTTATTGGACTTCAAAGACACTAATGATTCACCAATTAGCACACAATAGCCTGTCACATACCTCCTACTATCAGGGCAAGTTCCCCAATTCGAATCACTATATCCATGTAGCTGTAGTTTTGAGTTTCTTGGATAGAATAACCCTTGGCCTGGTGCTCTCTTGATGTACCTTAAGATCTTGTGTGCTGCATGTAGATGTGGGACCCGAGGGCTGTAGATGTGGGACCCGAGGGCTCTCCATGAATTGGCTTAATAACTAGACTGCATATGAAACATCAGGCCTAGTTATTGTCAAGTATAGTAATCAACCAACTAACCTTCTGTACATTGTTGGTTCTGGAAGTAGCTCCCCTTCCTCCTTGCCTAATTTGATGTTTTGATCCATAGGGATCCTAGCAGGTGTAGATCCAATGGTTCCTAAATCACTTAGAATATCCAGAGCATACTTTCTTTGGCATATGTGAATCCTATCCTTAGTCCTGGCCACCTCAATTCCTAGGAAGTATTTCAACTTGCCTAGGTCCTTGATTCTGAAATTTTCATGAAGGGGAGTCTTGAGGTAGTTGATACTCTCAATGCAATCACCAGCTACTATAATATCATCCACATATACCAAGATGGTTGTGAATGAATCCTTAGTCCTTTTGGTGAACAAGCTATAATCAGCTTTAGATTGAGTGAATCCTTGCTCAGTAATGAAATTTGAGAGCTTACAGTACCACTGCCGTGATTCTTGTTTTAGTCCATATAGACTCTTGTTCAATTTGCACACCTTCTTGCTATCTGCATTAGAATACCCAAGAGGAAGTTCCATATAGACTTCCTCATCTAACTCACCTTGCAAAAATGCATTGTTTACATCAAATTGAAAAAGTCTCAATCCCTTTATTGCTACTACAGCTAGAAGTGTTATGACAATGACAAGTTTAGCCACAGGTGAAAAAGTTTTATGGTAGTCTAGTCCTTCTTGTTAGGTATATCCCTTTGCTACCAACCTTGCCTTATATCTCTCTACACTCCCATCAGCTTTATACTTAACTTTATATACCGATTTACACCCAATTGCTTCCTTATCAGGTGGTAATTTAATTAAGTCCCAAGTGTCATTGAGTTCAAGAGTTTCTATTTCAGCTTTCATAGTTGTGCACCATTCAAGTGAACTTTTGGCTTCTTGATAAGTTTTAGGTTCTGTTTGAGAGGTAATGAAAACAACAAAGGCTCTATATAAATTGGAAAGCTTTTCATACGAAATACCATCACTAAGAGGATAAGCATTACCTGATGGACTCTTGCCTTTCTATTTGTTCAACATTTGAGATGGGTGAAGAGAAGAGACCTGCTGACATATGAAATCCTACAAGTGGGAAGGTTTTCTTCGATTCCTTGTTGACCTCCTAGGCAAGTGAGTGATTGGTGTTATATTTGATGGATGGTGATGAGTAGGAAGGTCTTGAGAGCTAGTTTCTAACTCAGTTTGAGGGAAAGTGTCAGAAACTTCCTGTTCATAGATGGTATTTTGAGAATTTGCTTTTGTCTCTTGAGGAATATTTGGAGGAGTTGTGATAGATTCTGTAAGAATGGTAGGGATTTGAGTGAAACTAATATTGCTTTGGTTTGATTACTCATGAGTTTTTGTGAGGATCCCATTTTTGTAAGGGAAAACATTTTCATAGAAAATCACATTTATAGAAATGAATGTTTTCTTGGTTTTAAGTTCTAGCAAAGTGTATCCCTTAACTCCAAAAGGGTACGCTATGAACACACATCTTTTTGCTCTAGGGTCGAATTTATGCCTTCCATTGACAATGGTGGTGGCAAAGGCCAAGCAACCAAAAACTTTAAGATATGTGTAATTTGGGGTTTTGTTAAAAATAATTTGATTCCACTTTGAAACCCAATGCCCTTGTTGTGTTTAAAATATGTTGGTGTTTTCTTTCCACCACAGCATTTTGCTGACGTGTCTCAACATAGCTCCTTTGATGTATGATGCCATTTTTGAGATAAAAATCCTTCGTGTTAAATTCCCCCCCATTATCACTTTGAATGATTTTTATTTTGGTCTCAAACTAAGTTTCTATCATAGCACAGAAACTTTGAAGGGTTGTGGTGGCATTACATTTTAGTTTTAACATGTAGGTCCAGGTACATCTACTGAAGTCATCTATAATAGTCAAGAAATATTTTGATACATCACTGCCAATCTCATTGCAAGGGCCCTAAATGTGACAATGTAATAGTTCAAAACACTTTTATGTTTTGTGTATGCTTAGAGGAAATGGTAGTTTGTGCAGTTTGGCTAGAGGACATATGAAGGAAGGTTTTTCATTAGGAATTTTGGAAAAATGAACTTCACCATCTATATAAAAAACCAAGTAAGAAGAATGTCCTAGTCTATAGTGCCAAACTCAAAGTTTTGATCATTGCTGGTGATTGAAGTAGAAATAGAAAATGAAGATAGTGGACTCATTTTGCTCAAGGTATCTGACAAGGCTGAGGTCTCTCCTCCCCTTGCAGCATGTGGTACAGCCCTGCCTCACTTCACCCATGCCAATCGTCTTCCAAACTGAAAGGTCCTATATGTAGCAGAAATGAGGGAAGAAAATTAAACAACAGTGAAGGGTTTGAGTTAATTTTCTAGCAAGAATTAAGTTGAAAGTAAAGATAGGAACACAAAGAACATCCTGAAGGGTTAGGGAATTTGTAACTTTTACTGATCCTATGTGAGTAGTAGTAGCAATATCACCATTAGGTAGAGCAACATAAAAAGAAGTTTGTGATTGGATTGATGAGAATAGTGAGGGAGAACAGATCATATCATCTATTGCTCCTGTATCAATGATCCAAGGCACATTCAATTTATTTGAAGGCTTGGTGTTAAAAATAGATAAGCATAATGAGGGTGTACTAGAAATTTGATGAACATTTCCATCCGAAGATGAAGAGGCAAAAATGCTTTGGACATTGTTGGCTAAGGGACTTGCTGCTGGTTTGAGCAAAGCCAGGAGCTGTGAATATTGTTCTTGGCTTAAGGACACTTGAGACTTGTCATTTCTAAATCATGTGCAGAAGTTGAAGATGTAGTGACTTGATTTGCTGACGGTCTGTTCCTTCCATCAAACTTGTGAGTTAGTGGATATCCATGTAGTTTAAAACACTTATTTCTAGTATGACTTGAGATTTGACAATGAGAGCAAACTGGTTTGTTTGGGTAGCCTTAAAGCATCTTTCTAGAGACTGTAATGTAATTTTGCAAAAAGAGCAATAGTATCGATCCCTCTTTTGTGTAGAAGTGTTTGGTTTACCAACTTCCTTGTAGTTACCTCGAGTAAACAGTGCCATAGAGTCATGAACAGATCCCTCAGTGGATATTTCCTTTCTTTTCTCTTCTTGTTATATTATGGAATAAACCTCATTAAGACTAGGGAAGGGTTTAATTAAGAGAATTTGAGCTTTGATTCCCTTATAAGAATCATTTAGACCCATTAGGAATTTCATAACCCAATCCCTTTGTTGGTTTTGTACAACAGTTTTCAAGCCTCCACAGCTGCAACTTGGAATTGTCTCATAGTTCAAAAGCTCATCAAGTAAAGTTTTGAGTTTGGAGAAATAAACACTTACAACATCTTGGTTTTGCATCAGCAGGGTTATAGCTTGTTTGATCTCAAAGATTTGAGGTGCATTTTATTGTGCAAAACGTTGCTCCAACTCAAGCCAAAGTTCATGTGCTGTTTCTGCATATACTATGCTGCATTTTATATCAAGAGCCATGGTATTTTGCATCCAAGTGATTACAACATCATTGCAATGCAGCCAATGTTCCATGAGAGGGTCATTTGGGTCAATTGGCTCACATAGACTTCCATCAATGAAGCCAAGCTTATTTTTTATTCTTAATGCTCTCTTCATTGATCGAGCCCATGAGTAATAGTTACTGGTGTCCAAGCTATGAGTAAGAAGCATGGAGCCAGTGCCATCATTTGTGCCAGTGTAGTATGGACTGTTTGGATGAGCAGGGTTTTTGGTTGGGTTTGAGTTTTGGTTTTGGTTGTGGCTTTCTGAGCTGTGTTCTTCCATACCTAAGCTCTGATTTAGGCTATGATACCATAAAATCAATGCAAATGCAAGTAAATGGATGGAAAACACTAAGAACTTAGTAGAATGATGAAGGAAAAAATGAAATGAATTGTTTTGTATATTGATCTATATCATTTTCTGTACAAAAGGGCATGCTCTTTATAGACTTACATATGTGTCACTAGCTTACAAATTCTGTAATGCGTACATCCTACTACTACCCGGCACACACTGCTTTTATAGAAATGAAAGTGGAATACAAACAAAAGGACATGGTCTGGACATGGCCTACACATAAGACAGAAACTTTATTCCTCATAATTCTTCTCCCATTTCTGTACACGATTGTTTTCCTTTCTTTGCTGACCTGCCATCCAATGGTGATGCAGGTGAGGGTGACTGTGCTTCCTGGTTCTCCAACTCAGCAGCTCCATTGATCTTCAACAAAGAGCGTGATCAAGGCCGTCCTGGTTGCTATATATATCCCAAAATCCCCAAGAGATTAATGAAAGGATGGCTGATTAAGGTGACAGGTAAGCTTAATATTGCTAACAAGGATGGCTATTTAATGGATCTTGACTAACTTCTAAATGGTTTAGCATGTCCTAGATCTTGGGTATGAATCTGAATATGGATTTACTTTATACTATTGGTATTAGCTGCCTAAGGATCTATTGGATTAATATCTTGTAAAATTGTGATATAAGCTACGACTCAAATGCTACCTAAGCAGTACTTAAGGCTTCTCATTGTCTAGGCCCCTCTTGTTCAGTTTCTAGCAATTATATAGGATGCTATATATTATGGTCACCCCAAATAGGGAAGCTACCTTTGGTTGCCCTTGGCCTCCTACCATTTTTTTTATTGAGCAAAAAAGAAAGAAATTAAAGAATTTAAGCACAAAATCCATAACCTTATTTTGCAATTTATGAAGTAATCAACATTTTGATGTTGAATTTTTCTTCTAAAGACCATTTTTCCATTTTCGGAAAATATTTATGTAATTCTATAAATGTTAATTCGAATAATGATAGACACAATTTATAAATCCTACAGCTATAAATCATGTAGTTGTGACACCCCCAACTCCATGCACGGTCACGTGGAAATTGAGGTGTAGGGATGATAACAACACAGGTCACACATCTCATCGTCAAGTATCAAGTGTGTGTACACGTAATACGTGTATAATAAAACCTTACAGCGGATAATAAAAGTCTTCAACTAAGTACCAGAATTTTGTTTAAATACAAATTCGCTTAAAATACAAGCGTATCAAAATATTACAAGTTTAACATTGTCATAAATCCAAAATACATAAAATAAAGATAAGGAAAATATTTTCCAACAATATAAGCAACTTCAGCTCAATACTCCAGCTGAGCCGCCTCCTCAAGCTCATCCTCCTTTTCCTCATCTGCACCAAAAACTATGGTACCAAAGATAGTACCGCAAGTAAGTAATAATCCAAATACCCACAAGAAAAAAATACATTAAAGCTCAACAACATATATGATCAGGATGCAATATGCATGAGATCCGAAAATCATCATTTTCCAAAAATTATCATAAATCCCATTTTTGGCCCAAACATTTTCATTAAAAACATTACCTCATCATTATCCTATATAATGACTCACAATAAATCTTTTAATACAAATCCTCACCATTATCCTAGATAATGACCCAAAATAAGAAATCCACCATTTTCCCAGAAAATGGTTCAGGAAAATCCACTTATAAAAATCCCACCATTTTTCCAAAAAATGACCCACAAATATCCGTCAACCAAAACTCGCAATTTTTCTAGAAAATGACATATCCAATATCAAAACCAGTTCCAATTATTATATGCACCATGATCTCCCATAGGAATCATCTGCACACTTTGGCTCCTATGCCACACCGTAGGTAACGACTATATATGTGACATTTATATGAGCGATACCCAGCTCCGTGTCTAGTGCGTACCATGACCAGACATCCTCTAGTCCCTGCTAGTCGAGGGACCATGGAGTCGGCACGACAGTGTTACCTTATCGTCCGATCCCATTTCGCCCAGTGACAACCCAGGAGATGTCACTCAGTGTTATTCACTCTCAGTGACCAGATGAGCTCCATCAAGATAATGCATCATCTCGGCTTGGGGTCGTGATACACACGCACCCAAAAATCTATTTACACATGAAAACTTAGTTTTCAATTTACAACACATGTATATGCATGCACGATGCAATGCAAATGACATGACACAAAATATCCAACAATCCAAATCATCCAAACATAAATTACTCTATCCTCAAATTCATCCGGCCCCCGACTCGTCAGACTCAGTTCGACATAACCAACCAGTCACAATTTATTGTAAAAGTAATAATATATTTAAATCAAAAAGGAAGTTTGAAAAATATTTATAGTGCTATATAATAATTTTTGGAGGATCAATGGGCTGCAAAAGGTGGCGAAAAAGCAACGTAATAGTGTAGAATACACTATGGCCATGGGTTGTAAAATACTCACTTTTGAATGGGGATGAACCAATGCTTGGGATTGATAGGGAATGGCTTAAAGATGTCTATGAAGCTACTGGAAGTGAGGGTTGGCTGTGGGTGGCAGTGAAAACGTGGAAGTGAAGAAAGGCCAAAACAGAGTTGAGCTCATGCGGGTTGCTCCAGCAATTGATCGGAGCTAGAAATGAGTGGTTTAAGTTAGCAAGAGGTCAGTGATGAAGTGGTGGCCGGAGGTGGAGCAGCGGCGGCGTTGGAGCACTAGAACACTGCGGCTTTGAGGGGTAAGTGCGGCTTAAGGACGACGCTAGGTGGTCTGAAAATTGGTGGAGAGGTTCACCAACCGGAGGGGAAGAGAATGGGATGGGTGGTGCACTGCACGGTGGCGGTTTTGGGCGGGACGAAAAACTGAAGGAGAGGGAGAGGGAAAGTGTGTCGTGCAGAGGAGAGAGAGACCAAGGAGAAAAGTGAGGGAAAAAGAAAGAAAAAGGGAAAAGAAAGATGAAGAAGAAAAAGAAAATGCAAAAAAGAAAAGATGGAGAAAAGAAATAAGATACAGTCCTCACCTTTAGGTTTAGAAACTGATTTAACGAAAATAACTTTAAAAGCTATAAATTGAATAAAATAATTTAAACACAATACCTTGCTAAAATATAATAAATAACTAGTAAAAACTAACAACAAAATTTTAAATCCAAAAATAAACTAAATTAAATGAAAGAGCAATTTAAACACAACATAATAATTAATATTAAGAAAGCACCTCAAAATAAATTTCACAACTAATAAATCCAATTAAAATCGATAAATTTGTAATAAAAGAATCAATATTTTAATTAAATTAAAATACTCATTCAATAAAAATACACTTAAAAGGGGTATCACATAGTACTTGGGCAGTGTGCAAATTAAGCTAAGCAATAAATTGTTGAAGGATTGCTTGATATATATAAAATTCAAATTAGAGTTTAATTATTTATCTCTCAGTCACTATCACTACACCACAATTTGTTTATTGTGATAGAGAAAACTGTCACAAAAAATTATCAAAATGTCACAAAATACAATTAGTGATGGTTTACTATTCAACCATAAAAAAAATATTTTTAGTGATGGTTGGAAACCGTCACCTAAAATGCATCATAAATAAAAATTGGTGACGATTTACTATTCAACCATAACAAAAAATATTTTTAGTGACGGTTAGAGGTCTTCCATTTGATGTAACTTTCGAACGTTCCATTTTTTGTAACATTTGAAATCTATCATAGAAATTAAAATTTGAACGTTCAACCGAACTTTTGAATGTCAACCCAACTGATTGATATTCAAACAATTGAAGTTGACGTTCGTTGGTTATGATTTGAATGTATTATATTTATGTTCAAATGTTTATATGTCCAAATGTTAACTGCATTATACATTTGAATGTTTATTCGAATGTTAACGGACCAATGTTTGAACGTAATAGGTATAATGTTTAGACATTCATTTGAATGTTAACGTAGAAGCGTTCAAACGCAATTAGTACATGCAGAGGTTTGTTCGAACGTTAATCGTTTAAACATTCAAATGTTCTGTCCGTTTGAGTGAGAATATGTTTGAACATTGGATTGAAAGGGAAGAGATTCCCACTATAGGTGCCTCTTTATTACATCTCCCGCTTGCACATAGTGAGCAAGACCCCATATCTACATATTTCAATATGTTCTCGATCTTGTTCATACTAGAAAATAGGTTGTTCGACCATTGAACACACATGTAAAAAATAAATGGGAGCACTATACCAACTCTTTATAAGAAAAGATCAGCATAACAATATCCTTAAAAGTGTCTCGTTATACCTTGGCTCATTTTATCACATTAGATTAAGCATTCCTAATCCCTCTTGAGTCTAAGTGACTTAAAGCACTGCTTAAAACTCTATAAAACATGATGTACTCATAACTATGTTGCAACTTCCATGAAGCAACACAACTTGGCGGCAGTGAGTACACATCAATATTGATATGTTACCAAATAGTCTTCCCTTCACCCTCATGTCATTCAGTTTTAGTCCAGTCGCTTTCTCAGTAATGTGTCTTTAAACCACATAATTCATGATCATAGATAACATACCAAAGTAGTAGATACTGAAATTGAACCTTGTAACATAGTCAAAGGTCTCCTGAGGGCATAAATAAATTAAGGTCACCAATTATGATATACAATACTCACACGTTGAGGAAGCAGGGATCTATTCACTCACCTCTATAGTTGGTCATAAAAACACATGTACTATGAAATATATATTGCAGTGGTGTTCTCTTTCCAAAAAGAAAGAGTATATATATAATCTCAATACACCGTATAGATTATAGCCTAGTCACTATCTCAACGCTTAAGTCAAGTCCCTCCATTTGCTCGCTATCCGAAGTGCCAAAAAGGATTTCACATTTGGCTAAACCATTGGCTACATGAGTTGTGGGTATAAATGCACGGTCCCTTTATATATGATGAATCTTATCTTAGCAAGCTGACATATCTTTTGTGTTTTACAACTTATTCTTCTCTAGACAAGTATCAAGTGACATATTGTCTCATCTTTGCTCACTACCCCTTTATAGCGCCAAAAGCGATCTTTCGTGTGAGTTGGCCGATCTATGCTTGTCGATATACCTTTTTTTACCATAACTCTCAAATTTATGGTGAATGTATGCACTTACTAAAAAATGCTTCTAGTCATGCCACATGATCATAAAACATATTAATATCATCTGCAGGACAAGCAATATCATGATGGAGAGAAATCATAAGGTCAACTAAAAATAATAAACAGCAACTCTCAAGTGGTATCTAATGACAATTTCTCTCCATGTGTAGTAACTTTCCAAAACATATTTCTACCTAGAGATTCTACTTTTATATATAAAAGATCATTGCACAACCATGGAGTCAACAATTCATTGTGAATCTCACTTAGAGTCAAAACAATATAAACCTTAGATTCTAATAAGCAAGTCCAACTGTGACTTTTAAGAATTTACAAGATGACCACAAATATTATTAAACAAACTTAAGTTGAACTTTAGAGTTTCATATGAATTTCTTGTACTCAACAACAGCATGTGAGATACTAACCTTTATTTTTCATTTAGAGTAAAGCAATTTGGGGCCTCTGCCCCCAAAGACAATCACAACAATCTAGCCATTACTTTTAACGACTTGTCTAAATGGCATCACAAATTTACTTTATCAAATAATCCATATTTACCTTTTAACAAAATCTCAACTTCTAACCCCCATGAGCAAACCATAATAGCAACATTAAATAGTATAGGCAAAACTAGATTTTTGGTATTTGCCATCTTATTAATTATCTATGGATTTTTAACAAGAGCTCTTAGAAACTATTTTTCTTATACAATCTCATAAGACATGAAGTTTTAGCTACTTTTCACAAACTCATGTCCACTACCTGGTTGTATGGAAAACTACTTATTAGGCAATAATTAATAATCTAAGACAACTAGATCATCATATCTCTTAGGAGGACACTTCTATAAGATTGTCAATAGGGTTCAAAGAACTTCCATTTTATTCAATAGGTCACTAATAAAAAAAAAACAATTGGGCATATTGGGTATCTTTGAATAAATGATTTGTTTAGATGGCATGTAAATAGTAACAACAACATTCATTTGCTTTTTGTACCAAAATACTATAAGTAACAAGCATGCACTCACAATATTTTGTGCCTAAACATCACAAAAACTAATCATCTAATTTATCTATGAGAATCATATATTTGACTCTTTCAAGAGAAATTTCGATAAATGTGTGATCATTGGTTGTCTAAAGGAAAGTCAATTAGGGCAAAGATATGGATCTATACCTTTATCAACTCTACTTTTCATTTATCAATCAGATCAACAACTCGAAGTTGGATCATATAAGTGAAGTAAATCTTAAATTATATGTTAGGATTCTGACTATGTGAATTTAATACCTTCAATGGAGCCATATTACAAATATTCTATTCTAATATCCAAATGACGGAAGAATACTTCTTTTTTTTAATATATATATAGGAAGAAAGCTTCATTATAAAATCAAGGACTTACAAATGATAAAAGAATATTGATATATAATTACCATGCTATTTATCAAAATCTTTATATTCTATAAATTTTGGGAGTTATTATCACAAGTGATACACCATCGCTTAAAAGTATACTCGTACTAGTTGTTAAATTACTCCCACTATTTTTGGCGACCTTTTATAAAAGTTTTGAAAATATTAAGAATAAGGTAATGTGAGATAAAAACATTCTTTTCGATCAATTAACCGTTAAGAAAATCCACAATACCCCACCCTTGTTGAAAATATGAGTAATTTTTTTGACTGAACCAAAAATATTCAAGCTTAGATCCTTCATATTTTTTATAGAATTCATGTTTGTACAAAATAGCCACTCAATCTTTCTCAATGGTGAATGAACTTGATCTAAGGACGACAAGTCAGAAATAGGGCCTCGACACCATATTACATCATACAATAGCTTTCATCATATTCCTCATACAATTGCAATTCAGAAAATATTTTATCTAAAAAATATATTTCACCTTCTGGAAAAAGAAAAAGAAAAAGAAAACTCTAGAATCACATTCATATAATGAGACCATTTTTCTTATTTTATGTCCTTAGTGTGCATATATAGGAACATTAACATAGAAAATGCCTATACTGCATTTTCTCATTGGCTCTATTAAATAAAGATGAGGGATTTTATTAGCGAGAAAATATTCAATTTCTCAAATTTCACACTCATCATCCTATGCCTCTACGACACATTTTAGCATATTATCTCTTCACCCGAGAAATAATATTAATGAGTCAATGAGTCACCATCCAACTTTTAAACTTCTAAAAAATACTAACATCCCTGTTTTTAATGAGTCTTAAATCAAATTAGTTCTAGACTTCGCTAATATCGCATTAAAAGCGCTAAAACAAATATCACTTTGTACAACAAATGTATTATCTGACATTTTAGCCACTGACTAGCGATATATCATAATTTCTCGCTGACTCAATATTTCTCATATTCTCCAATCAATTATAGGAGAGAAAAGAAAATCTTGAGAGAAATTATCTTAGCCTAAAACCTATCTTGCATCAGTGCAACCACAAGCAAAAATTTTCAGCTCAATTAAGTTGTACCTAATTATTCAAACTTTTAACACAATTATCATGCAAATCTCCAAGGTGCCGGTATTACATTACTCCCAAGGGGGTACTCCTAAGTTCATATATATGCAAGAACTTATTTGTTGTCACTAAAAAGAAAGAAAACTTGGGCAAAATTACCAGTGCTAATACTGCAGAGAGGTGTACTGATAAAATCTTTAAAATGAATGTGCCAATAAAAAAAATGTTCTCAACACTCTTAGATGTTCAGATTTTAATATCCTTACTTGCCAAAGATATTAGCAAGTTTTACAGAGTTTGTGTTTATCTGTGAGTTAAGTTGCTTCAAGATTATAATGTTCAACTTCAAATATAGGAGCAATTAATCTTTGCATTACAAAAAATAATGTGCGACTTCTGTTATTACTCACAAGATTTTGAAAGGCAAAATAGTGGTTTATCTCTATCTGATTGTTGATCCCTTCAACTTCTATAAAAATTGTAATGCGTGCATCTCTTGTGCACTTCCAATCTTACTCTAAACCTTTTGGACGTTTATACAATAATGATGGTATAAGACCATCTGCCATTTATAATAATCTACATTCATATCCAACTATTGCTCATGTTGAATATTAATGAGACAATTAAGTCGCACACACAATCCCTAGCTTTTCTTTTCAGTTATTGCAAAGTTACCAACCTATACGCATTTAATTGCACACACATCTAAAACAATTTGCCGTGTCAATCTAAGTTAGAACAAAAATAATTAATACATGTCACAAGATCAAAAATTTTGTTAAGTTTTCTAATCATCTCTTGCACCACAATGTCTAATTATTAATTTCTACCTTATTTTGTGCAAATTTATATCATATAAGAGATTAAATCCAAATCAATCTCAACTATACTCCCACTAGGATAAGCAATCTATGGAGTTAGTTACATTCAAAAAAAATTTCTTCATAAATCGAAGAAATTAGTTGAGCTAATCATAAGTGTGATATCCCGTATTTATGTGTATTTTGACTAACTAATTATTGCATTTCTTAGGATTATGACTTTCTTATTTTAAATTTTAGATGATTCACGTTGTATTTTTTACGAATTTTAACTGTGAAATTTAATTCGATGTATTTTATTATTATTAAAATATTGTTTATTATTTAAAATGCTCTTTGTTTTAAATTATGTTATTGTTGGATTTTATTATTTTATTTTACTTAGACATGTGTTTAAATTAGTTTTATTTAAATTATTGTTTTGAAATCATTTTTATTAGATCAATTTTTAGATCCCGAGAGGTAAAGACTGGATTTAATTTCTTTCCCTTTTTCTTTTTTCCTTTTTCCTTTTCTTTTTCTTCTCATTCTTCTTTTTCTTTTTCTTCTTCATCTCTTTTCCCCCCAGCCTGCGTGCGACACTTCTTTTTCCCCCTCACTATGCATTTTCTTTTTTCCACCTCAGCACGGCCATGCACCACCATATGGCGACACCGCCTAGCCTACAACCTCCCCCACTCATCAGCGAGCTCACCCATCCCAGCCACCATCCCCACGTCCCCTCCTCTCTCCTGGCTGTGTAGAAATCGAGCAAGCTATAAGCTCGTAGCGTTACCGTGTGCCACCGAACAGCGCCACCATTACTGCCATAGCTTCCCCTCCTACCGATTATCATCCCCCACCAATCTCAACCCCTAACTCTTCGTCATCTGCTTCCACAAAGTCCACCAAGCCTCATGACTTTTCCTCCATTCAGCTGCCGTCATGCCACCATTGAACACCATCTCTTCACCACCAGCCTTCAAACAACCTAACCTACCCATCCTCAGCCTCGATCCGCCATCCTTGAAGCCCCTTGAGCTACATCTCTGATTTATGCTTTTTGGCCTCTAACTGCTACCCACGCCATCATCCAAGACCAACCACCACCACTATTAGCTTTACCAATACCCCTAAGGCCTACCCTAACCATCCCAAGTCTTTGTTTGTCTCCGTTCAAAATTAGGCATTTTGAGACCCACGACCATTACTTGGAAAGCATTGTTCGCCGTTGCTCCGCCACTTGGGCGTTACCTTTGATCTTCCAGATTTGCCTTAAAGTACTGTAAGTATTTTTTAAATAACCTTTTGAAATTTAAATATATTTTGTATTAACAAATCTTTGTGATCTGGTTGGTTGTGCTAGACTGAGTTTGAGGAGTTTCGGGGTCAGTTGGATTGGAGGATGGAGTTGATTTCTGTGATTAGATTATGTTGAAAATTGTTCGCTATTGGATAATTGTGTCATGTCATATGCATTGCATAATTGCATGCATGTTCATGTCTGTAAAGGAAAATTGGGTTTTTGCATAATTGCATGAATTTTCATGTGTTGAAAATGAAAATTGAGTTTTCATGTGTAAAATGGTTTCTGGGTGCGTGTGTATCACGACGCCAAGCCGAGTTAGGGTATTATCTCGGTGAAGCTCCTCTGGTCACTTCAAAGTAGAATATACTGAGTGACGTCCCCTAAGTTGTCGCAGGGAGATAACAAGATCGAACGAAACGGTAATGCTCTTGTGCTGACTCTATGGCCTCTCTGTTGGCAGGGGCTAGAAGATGTTTGGCCACGAACGCTTTGGGTGCAGAACTGGGTATCACTCGTTACGAAGTCACACGCATGTCCATGGTGTGATGAATTGAGTCAGAGTGTGTGGATAGTTCTTAAGGGAGATCATGGTCTATACAGGATAATTGGATAATGGGCCATTTTTTGAAAATATGGTGGATATGTTTTAATGACTATGTTTTAGGGCCAAAATGGGATTTTGGTGTGCATTCAAAAATAATCATTTTCTAAGAAAATGAGGCTTTCGGGTCTCATGCATATTTCATCATATGCACGCATATTTGTTGTTGCATAAATGTATTTTTGTCTCTTGAGCTATTTGGTCTATTACTTACCTGCGGTACTATTTTTTGGTACCGTAGATTTTGATGCAAATGAGGATGCAAAGCCTAAGGATGCGGCTCCGTTGGAGAAGTGATTGGGGATCCCTTTCTCATGGGATGGGATTTTGTTTTCCTTTTTTGATTATTTCATTTTGGTTTTTTTATGTTTTTATAAGATAATTGTATTACTTTTGAAACTCTTGTATTTAAATGAAATTGTATTTAAACAATTATGGTACTTAGTTGATCGACTTAACTTGTCCACTACGTCTTTTGTCTTACACGTGTTGTATGTACACACACTTATTACTTGTCGTTAGGGTGTGTGACCCATGTTGTCATCATTCCAATACTTTGATTTCCATGTGTCCATACGTAAAAGTTGGGGGAGTCATAATAAGCATTGACTAATCAAACTCGACTACTCAATCCTTTATTTTATCACATTCTAAAGATTTAAAGACTATTTTCTAAAATTATCCTTACAACTACAAGTGATAAAATACACAATTACATGTAATCATAGTACATGAACAAAAAAAAAAAAAACATCATCACATTTCTTCCAAATAATTATTATTCACAAAAAATAATAATCTAGGCAATTTATAACATAAAATAAAATGCCTAATAAATGTGAAAAAATTATCTCATAATATCGTGGCAAACATGTATCCAATAATGAAAAAAATTCATTTGCCACAATGACATACTGATTTAAATAAAACCAACAAACACACCAACAATAAGTTCTAGCCGAATGGTTGAGCTCATTGCCCTTGTGTGTGGGGTCTTGGGTTCAAAACACTACATAGTCCTATTTTCCACTAGTAAAAGTGAACTTGGATAATTTTGATGAGGTGCCTTTGAAAAAAACTTTTTTTTTCTTATAAACAGAGGCACAAATGGTTTGGGTTTAATGAATTAAAAAAAAAGACGAACCCAAACACAATATATATCACCCAAAAGAAACAAATTGATCATCTTCCCAAACCCCTCTAGCTACTCTTCATGTAATGGAAGAGACGAAAAAAACAAAATATTGCATGTAACAACTGCTGCCCTTTGTTTGCTTAACAAAAGAAAAAAATCATGACATATGAGTAGCCATCACCACCATTGCTGGCTCACTGAATCGCACCATGTGCCACTGCACTATGCTACACTGGCCTAGTATGCACTATTCTGTTGCGAAGCATGGTAGGCTACACTATCCAAGTGCGCAACACTGTGTGCAATAGAACCTCTCGCCCTAGCTTGATGAGTGGGATCTGAGCACCACAAAGCCCGATGCTCGATGATGTGCAACTTTAGTAGCACTACACCTCGTAGTGTCATTGGTAACTCTGTGCACAGCAGAGCTCACAACATCACCATGGTGCACGTTGCTCTACACACAACAGAGGACAACACCTCCATGAAGGAGTTTCCACAATACTTGCAGTAGGGCGTGCTGCTTTCCAACATGCATTCCATGGTAGTGTTACTTCATGCAGCATAGTATGCAGTGTTGCACCATGGCAGTAATTTAGCACTGTCTTGATGCAAATCTCTTTTATGGGTAGCAAATAGCGCTACGATGGCCTGGTGTGCCACTCTACGCCAAGTAGTGTAGCATCTCTATCGTCTATGAGGTTTGCCTACGACACCAATTTCCACAACGCCGAAGGCTACCAAGGTGCACGTGACACTGTACCGTTGCTTCGCAAAGTACTCTAGTGCGGTGCAAATTCTAGCTCTTAAGTACAAGTAGTAGAGCACACTGATCTCATGCGCAGCACTGTGCATGGCATGACAATGCTAGTTTTTGTGCCACCCTTGTCGAAGAGACATGACAAGACGAGCACAACATCACTAGTAAGCACTTCGACCACTGTGATTTCTTGCCATTGTTGCCACCAACAGTAGATCATGTAGCTTTGCGTGTGGCTTGTGTGCAAATCTGCACTTAGTAGATCAGCTTGCTACACCACCATGGTGCATGGCCCCTACGTGAGGTGCACAATTGCAATCCTTTTGGACTCTCATCACCAAGGTTCAAATCATCCTCAAGTGTGCAACTCACAGAAATGGTTGCCCTATAGGAGCCCATCGCACTTCATGCAACATCCGTGTTGCACTTTTTTGTGGTGTGATGACCCAGACTTAGCTAAGTCCTTGAGCATATTTTATTGTAGGTTTGTGCATGGTAGTTAGGCCATGCAAGGTGGTGAAACCCATTTAGAAACTTTGGTTTGATGCACTAGACATCTAAACCCACAAGGAATGCCCACAAGGCCCATGCAAGTTTGGCCTCTATCGTAATTTAGGGTTTATAAACTCTAGTGGAATTAGGGCACATGCCCAACCCATTTCTTTGGTGCCATCTATTATCCATTGAGATCCACACTAGGAACAAATGAACATGGATGTATTGCGCAGGAGGTGAGAGAATTTAGGGTTTGGAGTCCCACACGCCTACCCTAGGATTTCTAAGTACCTTTTTGCCACTTGTCATGCATGCATAGAGCCTCGTTTGTAGAAATGAACTTTTTGACATATGTCACTAGTTAGGTAGAGCTTCTAGAAAAAAGGAAATGATGGACACATATAGAAGTAGCACCTAGGGCAAGCCAAGAGACAAAAGGCCACGACAACCCTGAGGGGGATTTGGTTTCTAGAAGATTTGGCCAAATGTCATGCATGCAAAATCAAATGATGAAAAAGGAAAGAAGGTGGCCTTGGGAAAGGGAGAAATCTTGCATGAAAAGGGAGGACCTACATACCTAAGGAGCTTCTAGAAGAATTTTGTGAGAGACACACTTGAGGTGGATGGCTAGGGCAAGGAGACTTGTGCATTGCCACCCACAATGATCAATCATGAAATGTCCAAGACATTGGTAGAAGAAAGATCTTCTTGGAAAAGAGAAGAGCATTTCGGCCACCTACACTAACACACCCTCCACACACCACATGGCACACATGCACATTTGTAGGAGATTGAGGAGGATCTTGGTTGGAGGAATGACTTTTTTGCCACTAGGTACAATGAATCAATGCACAAGATGAAGGGTAAAAGATGGAGATAGGGTTTCAGTTTTAAGGAAGCCATGCAACTTGTCCAAACAGATGGAGAAGGGGAAGAGGTACATGATCCAATGATGGAGAAGGGGGAGAGGCTCACGATCCAATGATGGAGAGGGAGAAGAGGCACGTGAGGATCTTATGCTTATATAAGGGGAGGAGCTGAAAACCTTGAGGCCTTTTAGTCATTTGGTGAAATTTTCTTGAGTCTTTTAGCCATCTCATTTTTCTCTGCATCCAAATACCACCCACGCCACTATCATTCCATTCAAACACCATTCTAAGTGCATGCCAAGCTAGAGACACCATCTCAAAAGGAAGCCACGCAAGATGAGGAATCATACACTCTCTTTTCTTACACCTCACACACGGCCAAAGGATGAGAGTTTTAGACTTGGTGAAGTTTATCATGAACACATGCACACAAACACACACGACCAAGGAAAGAAAAGGGCTTTTGGATTTGAGGAAGTTTCCCACATATACAGACACACACACACCCTCAGGTAGATTGGAGTTTTCTTTTCAAAGGAATGAATACCCAAACCTCATTTGCTTTAAGCTCATTAGTATGACATCTTTGAGAGGAAGAAAGGCCACGGCCTAAGCACTTGTTTCTACTAGGGTTTTAGTTTCATGAAAGTTTCAGACATGAGGAAGGAAATCCGAATAGTTGAAGACTATTTCTTATCTTGAAGATAAGCTTCATGAGCCAAGAACACAACACTCACTCACACACATGGATTAGGGTTTTAAATGGTAGATTCTAATGAATATTTAACATATTTTCAACTTGCTTATTACTAGATATTGGACTTTTTGTAAGTAGACCTTGAACTTACTCTCGGATATTACAAGTATATGATATGTAAACTTGCTTGGTTGTATTTGATTTTATGACACTTTATCATGTCATATATTCGGTTCCTTGAGTATTTATTATTATGTTATTTGTTGATTGATTAATTGCTATTCAATTTTTACCATGCAAATGAGTTGTGATGCTACAATTAGCACTCAGATTCACATGTTATGACGCACATGTTGGTATTTGATGCCTAACTAAGTTTTTTAGAAGTGTTAAGTCCATGAAATGATTGAATATTCATAGGTATATTCACATGCATGATTAGGCCATGTGTATGTTTATTACCGATGATTAACCGAGTGTATTAGAAGATTTCAAGTTCATGTAAAGATTGAATATTTGTGTATATAATTACTTGTATGTTTCAGCCGTGCCTATGTTTAATGCATTATGAAATATGTTAGAAGTTCCAAGTTCATAAAGTAAATGAATATCCATATATATGAATGCTTGTATATTTTGACCATGCATAGTATATGAGGTAGTGCAACTGCTTTGTTCCTTGTTTATTTGTTAAATTTCATTGTTTAATTGAATGAAAACATGGTCACATGTTCTAATGTGTTTAAGTTGTAATGTAGAATGTATATGGTTGCATATAACTACATGATGTATGTCTTGCATAAGCCTTGCATACATGAGTACATGTTTCATAAAAAGAAAGGTATCATAGTCCATGTCACATGCATTGGATTTATGAATTGTTTTTAAAAGAAAAGAGTCAATAAAAGTTTTGTCATGACCCCAATTGTTAGGATGGGAGAATGCCTTAATGGAACTCCTCTATCCACTCGAGAGTGTTTAAAATAGAGTGGTAGTCCTTGGGTTGACAAAGTACAATCGACAGACCTCAAATAGTTTCTAAAGAAAAAGATACTGGAGTGGGGTCGCACCTAAAGTTAGTGGGTACCATACAGTGAAGGCGAAAATGTGAATTTTCGTACTAAATATGTTTAAGAATAAAATGTAGTCACCTCGGTCAAAGTGAGCCATTGGTTGATGTGGTAACTAACAGGGAACACACGGTGCGTAGAGGAGTTGTGAGGTATTCAATCGTATGTTTAAGTAAAGAATAAGGCCTTAAGGTCCAAGATATACTATGTTATGTGAATAATCAAGAACTTGAGCTCATATGTTATATATTTAAGAACCAAGAATGAAAAGATGAAAAGAAGTTTTCTGAAAAAGGTCAAAAGGTCTCTATTACACATTATCTTTTGAAAAAGTCAAAGTTGCATAAGTCAAGTTCATGTATATGCATTTATTATGATTTGCTCTTATATGTTTATAATATCTATTGTATGTTGCTTGTCTACTTACTGAGATTTCTTGAAATCTCATTATGGTAGTTTCCATTACCATTCCCCACCCGGAATGGTAGAAGTTGTGAGAGGAACTCAAGAAGATAACCATGGGGAAGCGTGACCGGTGTAAAACTACAAGTGCACAGTATCGTAATTTTATAGTAAAGTACTAAGAAGAGTATCGTCCTCAGGGATTGGTACCTTACATTTGCCAAATACCAAAATTATACTAAACTTCATTTTATCTAGAGGAATCACTAAGATTTTTGTAGTTGCAATTTAAACTAAAATCGACTCAAAAGAAATATGCAAAGGAAATAAAACTGATGTTTGAAGATCAAATTAATGGGAAGAAAACTTCTAGGAAATCGATTTCACCTAATTCTTTACTATGCTTTTCTCATCCAGCTAATTTAACTTAAACCTCTTTTGTCTATTAGCAAATCTCTAATTCATCCAAAAGCCTCTTTCGATAGTCAATTGGAATTGACTCTTGGTTATCAATTCACACAAGAATATGCAAATTCAATAATCAAGAACGCAATGAGATCAATGATTTAATGACTACATAGGTTCATACAAGTCTTTCGATCTCTATACTTACCTATGCTGAAATATCCAAGATCTACCCTATGATTCCCTCTTTCGATAGCAAATCACAAGATTACTTATCATCTAATCAATGGCCAGTTAATTAGAAGCAATAAATTCAGAATAAATTAGATAAACAAATAGAGACTTGCATTAAATTAGTATAGACAATCAAGCATAGTTCGGAAATAGGTTACATCGTTTTCCTAGAATGAAGAAAATTTAGCTCATGCTAGAAATGGAATTCAACATAAACGAATTCACCATAATTGTTCTGAGAAGATGGGAAGAAGAAAATAAACACTGAAAAATCCTCCTTGCAGCCTCAACTTGTCGTCAAAAGCTCAAGGGAATGATTCAACACTTTTCTCTCGTCCGTGCTCGTGTATGATTCCAACGTACGTGCAATAATTGGAATTCCGTCTCCAAAACAAATGAATTGAATCCTTCTAGCTGTGTTTTTCTGTCCCAAAGAGTGTTCTCCAGTCCAAAACTTGCGGCTCTAGAGTGAAAAATGGCTTTTATATGGTCCCACGGCGGAAAACCTAAAATCTGTCAAAATACGATGTTCGCTCGAGCGGGGTGTCGAGCGCGCGTCGAGCGTTCGACTCTGCCTGATTTCGCTCGAGCGTCCTATCGGGCGCACATCGAGCGTTCGACTCTGCCTGATTTCGCTCGAGCGGCCAATGTCTCTGCTCGAGCGATCTTCGTTTTTCAGCAACCCTCTCGAGCTCCCTGTCGAGCGGCAGTCGAGCGTTTGAATCTGCCTGAATTCGCTCGAGCGGCCAAAAGCCTCCGCTCGAGCGAACTTGTAAAATCTGCAATATGAAATTTTGCAAGTCATCAAATACCCCCAAACTTACAACTTTGTTTGTCCTCAAACAAAAAGAAAAACAAATGATAGTTTAGGTAATATCAACTCGACCCCAAAGAGAAGTATCATCACTCACCAAGCTTTTATGAATTTAGATTTCATCTCTAGTATCTTACTCTTTTAACATCAAAGATAGCAAGAAAATCAATCAAAAATTTTGCAATTTGTCAAGCAAAAGTTAGGCGTTTACTTCAACCTAAAGCTAAGACCTTGAGTGTGTGTGTGATATACTCAATTTAACCTCAAACCACCTGCAAACTCAGATAAAAGTAGAACAACCAAAATCAGAAGAATTCTCTTAAAACTTAACCCCATAAGTCCAATTTTCAGAAATCCTCTCCACTAATATAGTCAACACCAAAATCAAAGATCAAAAGGTTTTTATTAAGGTTGTAATGATAGGCCACAGGGTGAGGGTTAAGAAAGAACTGGATATGGGAAATTAAATCAAACTGGGAAAATACTTAGTGAAAAGAACATTAAAAGAGAAACTCACATGATTCAAATCATAGCTTTTTCTTAGCAATATGCTCATACTTGTGGCATTATTATTACTGTAATCACTGATGTAATACCAACACTTCCCTTAACAAAATTTGAGGTAATTCACATTCCGCTTGGCGACTTCTTTTTCTTTTTCCTTTTTTTTTTTTCAATCACTTCCTTTCTTCTTCTTCTTTTTCTTTGATCAAACAGAGCAAACATAATACGTTTCATCATGAAA